>NC_084550.2:51702500-51705000 GCF_033978685.3 Nerophis lumbriciformis | reverse complement strand
TCTCTTATTATTATAATCAAATGACAGCAGTCATTTCCATGAGGTTATTTTCTAATAAAGTGTTTAGGCCCACTTACAATGACAATAACAAAAAATATTGTTTTTCATGAACTGTGTACTTGTAATGTTTGTCTGGGTGGAGGTCCTGCTTTGGAAATAATTTGGACCCCTTTCAGACACTGCATTTAGTTCCCATTAAAACATTCACATGTTGCACAATGAGATGTAAGCAGGGGATCATGTGTACATTCCTGCAACTTCCTGTTTGCAAAAAATATATTTTTATTAGTATTTATGTAATATACTAACATCATTTCATGATTAATATTTAAAATTAAGATTCCTAATAAATGACACTAGAATAAGCACATATTTGATTGGTAAATCATAGTGTAACGACCTGGAATGACACTTTATGTGTGGTGTTGGAGTTGTCCGACTTTTTGTGTGGCTGTAAACGCATCACTGGCTAAGTGCCATATGTGCATGTGTTTGCGCAAGTGAGAAAGAACGAGCGGCTGCTGTTGATATAACAAAGTTGCTTTTGGTCTGGTTTGTACTGCAGAAAATGACCAGTTTTGCTAGATATCTTTTTTTTTTACTAATGTTTTGGTGATGTGTTTATGGCCGACAATAAAGAGTTTTGCTCAGTAAAGTGATGGATGGAATTCATGTCCTCAAAGCGTCTCGACAGACGTTACAATATTTGAACAATGATGACGAAAACTGTTTTCTCTGTCGTGTCCGTGTGTCGAAAATTGTTATGCGCTTATTTTTTTATTAGATTTTGTGCGTGGCATAGATTTGCCATGTGCAGAGGACGCTTGAGCAGTGCGCAATTGCACAGGCGCGCACCTTAGAGGGAGCGTTGGTGCCCTGTACTTTGCAGTGGTTGGTTGGGGGAGCAGCACCAGCAAAAGGGACTTAAACCGAATTGACAAACTGATCCGGAAAGTCGGCCAAACTATTGGCACGCAGTTGGAGGCGTTTGTGTCAGTGAGGGACAGGAGGACACTGGACAAACTGCTCGCCATCATGGACAATCCTGCCCACCCACTCCACCAGACAATTAAGGGACAACGGAGCTCAATCAGCTCATACTCTAACAGGCTCCTTCAGCTTTGTTCCCTCAGTGTTCCATTCAAGAACTCCTTCATTCCGCACTCCTTACAGCTGTATAATACCTGACCGCTTCTATGTTAGCTACCTCTCTTTGTTGATAATGTATATTTTCTGCTGGATCTACTCTATGTTATGCTGCCATTTTATGCTGCAGCTGTTACATATACTGTAATATTGTACATGGTAATTGGGATTTGTTATACAGTATATCATATATATTATATAAAAATATAATATAATATATCAGTATACGTTATATACTGTATAAATAATATGTAAATATTAAATGCATGTTATATTTGATATTGCTACTATGGTACATTTGTAGTTTACTTCATACCTTTTGTTTTTTCGCCCTTTTTTTGTGCCCTTGGGTGCATTATCCTTTCCACCCTTATCCTTTCCATCCTTTGTAACTGAGATACTGTGTGCAACAATTTCCCTACTCGGAGAGCACGCACGCAGTCACGGGGAGAACATGCAAACTCCAAACAGAATACTGAACCCGAATACTGAACCCACGTGAGTAATTATTTTCAACTGATATTAACAGTTTTCTCCAAAAATAAATGATTTTATTGACCACAAAACATATATGTTAGCAATAATTTCCACTATCAAGCATTTTTTTTTAATTATTAGGGGAACGGAATAAGATACGGCCTTGCAAACAAAATAGTGTTCACTACCAAAACACTGGGTGTTTACCAAAAAAAAGAACGTATATTGAGTTATCAACTCAAATATTATGATACTGATTGGTTAAATATATGTTCAATTTCATAAATCGTTAACTCTGAAATCGATCTGATTAGTTTTATGCATTATATAAACAAAGATTGCACATCGATTTTGAAGACTTATATAAATTGAAGTAAGACAATTTGTTGATGTCATTTTTGGGAATTTTGTTGTGAAAAATCTCAATTGTTTTTTAACATAATCTTTACTCAAGAGAAGCAAACATAATATTAACAGGTTAACATAATATGTTTTCTTCATAATTGAATGCTATGTTTCGGTACTGAACTAAATAAAAACATTTCCAAATATTCTAAAAATACAAAATAGAAGTTGACTGTTCTTTTTCTAGAAATGTGCACTTCAGATATTGTACATTATATATAAGGACAAAGTTTTAGGAACAAGACTTACAAAAATGGCTATATCAGTGAGGGTTCCATGTTTTGGTATGCCAAAGAAGACAGTGTTTTATTTTCCTTTATTCAAACACAGTGTTACTATTCAAACTGTGTGTAATGTGGCCAAATATATGAAATATACTTGTTAAAAAGAACCTTTGCCTTGTTTTTAATGAAGGCTTAGGCTATGCTACTGTATTTTAATATTGGCCACTATGTTGGTACATGGACAGTTT
>NC_084550.2:51577500-51697500 GCF_033978685.3 Nerophis lumbriciformis | reverse complement strand
GAATTGCTCAGCGGCACATGCGTTTCCTTTTTGGGGACTTTTTACAACTTTTTAAAAGCGATTCTTAGGGTCAAGACCAGTCATTGTTTTTAGAGCCTTTGTGCAAAAGAGGCAATTGTAACTTTAGCATGTATAAAGTGATGGCTGAGTTGAGTCAACTGTGCTACACATTGGTTCCTTGATAGACCGGTTTGGGGATCAGTCGGATGAATCAGGGCCCTGGTGCTTGACACCTCAGCATCCAGCCAGACATGCAATAGCAGCTGCACGGGATATACTGTACATCAACATCAACAAGCCTCTTCTGCTTGCCCACACTTTCAGTGACCCCGTGTTTGGTGTGGATTCAACCTCAGACCTGTTCTTGCTCGGAATAAGAGTGACGACACACTTGATGAGTAAGCCTTAGTGGAAATGTTATTGTGGTTAATTAGATGGTATAATCTTAGTGCACCTGTACAGAGCCATGATTAAAAAGATGATGCAAATGTGTGCGTGCGTGCGGCGAGGTGGGGGGGGAATGCTTGTGCCGGGGGTGGGTAAAGTGGACGGGTGACTCCACTGGAATGTGGCGCTGAGTCAGTCAGTCTGTCAGCCACGGCCGTGTTTGCTCTGTGGACTTATTCACACTCTGCAACCCCTTTCGGGAGAGGGGTTGGTGTTGGGGGGGGGTTGTTTCCGGCAGGACTCTCCGAATTTCAGGGAACGAGAACTCCAGGAAGTTCATGGCACATGCAAGCCGGCCTTGTAAACTGCTGCCCAATGTGAACAATAGAGTATAGACCAGTGGTTCTTAAAGGGGAACATTATCACCAGACCTATGTAAGCGTCAATATATACCTTGATGTTGCAGAAAAAAGACCATATATTTTTTTAACCGATTTCCGAACTCTAAATGGGTGAATTTTGGCGAATTAAACGCTTTTATAATAATCGCTCACGGAGCAATGACGTCACAACGTGACGTCACATCGGGAAGCAATCCGCCATTTCTCAAACACCGAGTCAAATCAGCTCTGTTATTTTCCGTTTTTTCGACTGTTTTCCGTACCTTGGAGACATCATGCCTCGTCGGTGTGTTGTCGGAGGGTGTAACAACACGAACAGGGACGGATTCAAGTTGCACCAGTGGCCCAAAGATGCGAAAGTGGCAAGAAATTGAACGTTTGTTCCGCACACTTTACCGACGAAAGCTATGCTACGACAGAGATGGCAAGAATGTGTGGATATCCTGCGACACTCAAAGCAGATGCATTTCCAACGATAAAGTCAAAGAAATCTGCCGCCAGACCCCCATTGAATCTGCCGGAGTGTGTGAGCAGTTCAGGGACAAAGGACCTCGGTAGCACGGCAAGCAATGGCGGCAGTTTGTTCCCGCAGACGAGCGAGTTAAACCCCCTGGATGTCTTGGCTCACACCGTCCCTTATGCCACCGAAGATGATCAAGAGAAGAATATCGACCCTAGCTTCCCTGGCCTGCTGACATCAACTCCAAAACTGGACAGATCGGCTTTCAGGAAAAGAGCGCGGATGAGGGTATGTCTACAGAATATATTAATTGATGAAAATTGGGCTGTCTGCACTCTCAAAGTGCATGTTGTTGCCAAATGTATTTCATATGCTGTAAACCTAGTTCATAGTTGTTAGTTTCCTTTAATGCCTAACAAACACATAACAATCGTTGGTTAGAAGGCGATCGCCGAATTCGTCCTCGCTTTCTCCCGTGTCGCTGACTGTCGTGTCGTTTTCGTCGGTTTCGCTTGCATACGGTTCAAACCGATATGGCTCAATAGCTTCAGTTTCTTCTTCAATTTCATTTTCGCTACCTGCCTCCACACTACAACCATCCGTTTCAATACATTCGTAATCTGTTGAATCGCTTAAACCGCTGAAATCCGAGTCTGAATCCGAGCTAATGTCGCTATAGCTTGCTGTTCTTTCCGCCATGTTTGTTTGTGTTGGCTTCACTATGTGACGTCACAGGAAAATGGATGGGTGTTTATAACGATGGTTAAAATCAGGCACTTTGAAGCTTTTTTTAGGGATATTGCGTGATGGGTAAAATTTTGAAAAAAACTTTGAAAAATATAATAAGCCACTGGGAACTGATTTTTAATGGTTTTAACCATTCTGAAATTGTGATAATGTTCCCCTTTAACCTTGTTGGAGGTACCGAACTCCACCAGTTTCATATGCGCATTCACCGAACCCTTCTTTAGTGAAAAATAAAATGTTTTTTTTTTTTTCAAATTCAAGACAAAGTTATATGTTTTTGGTAACACTTTAATATGGGGAATATATTCTAAGTAACAAAGACTTAATTTTGAGTTTTTTGGACACATATTCTAAGTACCGTATTTTCCGCACTATAAGGCGCACCGGATTATAAAGCGTACCTCCAATGAATGGCCTATTTTAAAACGTTGTTCATATATAAGGCGCACCGCATTATAAGGCGCATAGAATAGACGCTACAGTAGAGACTGGGGTTACTTTATGCATCCCGTAGTTGCGAGACCTGTTGTGGCTCAATATTGGTCCATATATAAGGCGCACCGGATTACAAGGCGCACTGTCAGCTTTTGAGAAAATTGGAGGTTTTTAGGTGGGCCTTATAGTGCGGAAAATACGGTAAAAAAGACTTAATTTTGAGTTTTTTGGACACTGGGGAAACATATTCTAAGTAACAAAGACTTAATTTAGAGGTATTTGTTTAGGGCAGGGGTCGGCAACCCAAAATGTTGAAAGAGCCATATTGGACCAAAACTACAAAAACAAATCTGTCTAGAGCCGCAAAAAAATTAAAAGCCATATTACATACAGATAGTGTGTCATGAGATATAAATGAAATTAACAGGACTTAAAGGAAACTAAATGTGTTCAAATATAGCTACAAATGAGGCATAATGATGCAATATGTACATATAGCTAGCCTAAATAGCATGTTAGCCTCGATTAGCTTGATGTCATGCAGTGACCAAATGTGTCTGATTAGCACTCCACACAAGTCAATAACATCAACAAAACTCACCTTTGTGGATTCATGCACAACGTTAAGTTTGGTAGACAAAATGAGACAGAAAAAGAAGTGGCATAAAACACGTCCTAGAAAGTCGGAGAAAGTTATACATGTAAACAAACTAAGGTGAGTTCAAGGACCGCCAAAATTAGTTGGACAAAACGGCGCTCGTCAAATACTCGAATCAGTGAAGCATGTTTAATATAAACAGTGTGCTTTATAACAATTAGGGAGGTTTGTGTCATGTTTGTCCTCCTACAGAAACCATATTAACACAAAAAATTTTTTTTTTCCCCCTCAACTTTTTCCATTTTTCATACATTTTTGAAAAAGCTCCAGAGAGCCACGAGGGCGGCGCTAAAGAGCCGCATATGGCTCTAGAGCCGCGGGTTGCCGACCCCTGGGTTAGGGTTAGGGCCAGGGTTAGAGGGTTAGGGTTATAATAAGGCCATGCCGAATAAGGCATTTATAAGTACTTAATAATGACTAGTTAAGAGCCAATATGTTACTAATTTGCATGTTAATAAGCAACCATTTAATGGTGAATATGTTCCTCATAGTAAAGTGTTACCATGTTTTTTTTACTGGTGCACAAAATGAACCGTGCATGAACATCACCTTGTTCAAACAACAAAACCAACACAGTGCATAAACTCACAACAAATTACACACCTGCAAATCAGTGTGACTTCTGCTGTTGCCGTATCCGTAATACGCCGGAAGGGAGAAGTTTTTATTTACGCGATGAGTCGGGTGTGTCTTGACCTCCGCCGAACCCCTGAGCCCGACTCACCGAACCCCTAGGGTTCGATCGAACCCAGGTTAAGAACCACTGGTTTAGACATTTGCAACACAGCACTTTAAAGAGGACAAGCTGCGAGTTATAGTACCGTATTTTCCGCACTATAAGGTGCACCGGATTATAAGGCGCATCTTCAATGAATGGCCTATTTTAAAACTGTGTTCATATATAAGGCGCACCGCATTATAAGTCGCATAGAATAGACGCTACAGTAGAGGCTGGGGTTACTTTATGCATCCATTAGATCAGGCCTGGGCAATTATTTTGCCTCGGGGGCCAAATTTAGAGAAAAAAATGTGTCTGGGGCCCGGGTATATCTATTTTTAGGAACACTTATACAAAATCACACAATAATGTCTGATTGAATGCTAAAAACATTGTGACAGACCGCCTTAAAAAACACAACGGAATTTTAAAATTTTTACTGAATGAGACACCAAGAATGTACATGAAAATAAAGAATGTGAGATTTACAATATTAACTATGATCGATAAAACACTGAATATTGACAACATATGAACGTCACACCCCCTCTCCATCGACATATCTTACAATCAAGCGAAACGCAACAAAAATGCAACAAACACAACAAAATATGAACGGGAAGGGTAAAAAAAACTCACCTACAATCTGATATATCACTAAGCTTTAGAACATTGTTGTAAAAATCTCCCCCCGCGTCTGTCCCTGACACCAGCATTTCAGGCTGGCCTCTGTGGAAACGCTCCCCACCCACACCGCTTGGTGCCTCCTCAGAGCTGCTGTGACTTAGATTAGCATAGTAACTAATTAGATTACCATAGTAACTAGTATATCATGCAAAAGCACAAATTCCAACCATTGAAATACTTTGCATAGTTGAAGACTTACGGTCATTAGAAAACATCACTGCACATCATAATGGCAGCTACACTTTCCATCTTAAAGATCTAAAAAAATGATTTGGGAATGTCCGGCGGGCCAGATTGAAGAGTTTAACGGGCTGCATTTGGCCCTAATTTTCCCGGGTCTGCATTAGATGGAGCTGCGCTAAAGGGAATGTCAACTAAACAGTCAGATAGGTCAGTCAAACGTTATTAATAGATTACAAACCAGCGTTCTGACAACTCTGTTCACTCCCAAAATGAATAAACAGCTGTTTTATTATTTTCCCCGAGGTAAAGTCAGTGACGCGGTATTTCGTTTATCTTTTAACAACAGCAAGGTATAACATGTAGTGCAACATTTACATCACATAGTGGAGGGGAACTTTTTCATGATTCAATAAACACGTAAAAAACAGTCTGATACTCTTACGGTAAATCAAACGTTAGTGCAGCAGAAGCACTTCATTTCTGTCGGCAATATATATATATGTTTCTATATATACAGTAATATAATATATATATATATATATATATATATATATATATATATATATATATATATATATATATATATATATATATATATACACATATATATATATATATATATACATATATATATATATATATATATATATATATTCAGTCGTGGTCAAAAGTTGACATACACTTGTAAAGAACATGATGTCATGGCTGTCTTGAGTTTCCAATAATTTCTACAACTCTTATTTTTTTGTGATAGAGTGATTGGAGCACATACTTGTTGGTCACAAAAAACATTCATGAAGTTTGGTTCTTTTATGAATTTATTATGGGTCTACTGAAAATGTGAGCAAATCTGCTGGGTCAAAAGTATACATACAGCAATGTTAATATTTGCTTACATGTCCCTTGGCAAGTTTCACTGCAATAAGGCGCTTTTGGTAGCCATCCACAAGCTTCTGGTTGAAATTTTGACCACTCCACTTGACAGAATTGGTGCAGTTCAGCTAAATTTGTTGGTTTTCTGACATGGACTTGTTTCTTCAGCATTGTCCACACTCAGGACTTTGGGAAGGCCATTCTAAAACCTTAATTCTAGCCTGATTTAGCCATTCCTTTACCACTTTTGACGTGTGTTTGGGGTCATTGTCCTGTTGGAACACCCAACTGCGCCCAAGACCCAACCTCCGGGCTGATGATTTTAGGTTGTCCTGAAGAATTTGGAGGTAATCCTCCTTTTTCATTGTCCCATTTACTCTCTGTAAAGCACCAGTTCAATTGGCAGCAAAACAGGCCCAGAGCATAATACTACCACCACCATGCTTTACGATAGGCTTGGTGTTCCTGGGAATAAAGGCCTCACCGTTTCTCCTCCAAACATATTACTGGGTATTGTGGCCAAACAGCTAAATTTTTGTTTTATCTGACCACGGAACTTTCCTCCAGAAGGTCTTATCTTTGTCCATGTGATGTCAGAAATGATTGGAAACTCAAGACATCTATGACATTATGTTCTTTACCAGTGTATGTAAACCACGACTGTATATATACATATATAAATATACACATTATATGTATATATATATATATATATATATATATATATATATATATATATATGTATATATATATATTCCGAGCACGATGATGTCACGTTATCGATGGGAAAATGCATTTTTAGACAATATGATTTGCCTGAGTGGCTAGGAGACACCGAGAGGAACAAGCGGTAGAAAATGGATTAGAAAGGACAGATTAAAAAAAATATATATTATTTTATTTAACTTGGGCTGGATTTGGGATGCATAGTTTGGGGACCCCTGGTCTAAGCTATTTGTCCATATAGCGTGCTAAAATGACCCTAAACACCACCCGAGAAGGGGTTCTGACAATACGATACGACTTGAGCATTTTTCTTTTCTTTTCCACTTTGCATGCCATCACTCAAAGTTGCCCTGCAGATGAGTTTGGAGCAGCAACGCGGATTAAATTACAACAGCTTCAACAAACTTCAACATTCGATAGCCGTCACACATACTGTTTATTGGTGCTCACGCTGTCTGTAAAGCAGGCGAGTAAATGAGCAAATGAACCCTCAAACATGCAAATCTGTCAGTGGCGTTCAAGTCCGAGCCACAGCGCTCCTGCAAGAACCTGGGCAGACCGCCACGTTAATCGCACTGCTCCATATTGCATGTGTGTGCCTATCTGTCGTCCGTGCTGAACACACACGCACACACTACTTGAACCCTAGGGCAGAATGCCAAAGAGCTGGAGGAATGTGACCCGCTGACCTTGGCTTGCAGACTTCCACATGGAGACCGGACACTAGGATGTGGCATGAGGGGGGCTTGGGAGGCGGGGGGGCAGAATAGCCGCGGTGTCCGGTAACGGCAGACATAGTCTGTTTGTAAACCGTGGACATTCGACACAGTCTGCCGTGCACATGTACGTGCATGGAGTATGTGCACGCAGGCACAGGTGGTGGAAACACAGTTGCTCATGTTGCACGGAGGTCAGGAAGGAGGCGAGGATGCTGTCGGCGTAAAAGGGGATTCTTGATTAATTGTCATTTTTTATTTTTTTTGTCACACATGTTGTGCATGTATAAATCCTGAATTTCCTCTTTGACCTTTCAACTTTTTTCACCTCTAAATCGCAAGTACCAAACTCAGATCTGGCCCGTCACATCGTTTTATGTACCGTATTTTTCGGACTATAAGTCGCAGTTTTTTTCATAGTTTGGCCCGGGGTTGCGACTTATAATCAGGAGCGACTTATGTGTGAAATTATTAACACATTAGCGTAAAATATCAAATAATATTATTTAGCTCATTCACGTAAGAGACTAGACCAGGGGTTGGCTATAGAGCCGCATGCGGCTCTTTAGCGCCGCCCTAGTGGCTCTCTGGAGCTTTTTCAAAAATGTATGAAAAATGGAAAAAGATGAGGGGGAAAAAAATATATTTTTTGTTTTAATATGGTTTCTGTAGGAGGACAAACATGACACAAACCTCCCTAATTGTTATAAATCACACTGTTTGTATTAAACATGCTTCACTGATTCGAGTATTTGGCGAGCGCCGTTTTGTCCTACTAATTTTGGCGGTCCTTGAACTCACCGTAGTTTGTTTACATGTACAACTTTCTCCGACTTTCTAGGACGTGTTTTATGCCACTTCTTTTTCTGTCTCATTTTGTCCACCAAACTTTTAACGTTGTGCGTGAATGCACAAAGGTGAGTTTTGTTGATGTTATTGACTTGTGTGGAGTGCTAATCGGGCATATTTGGTCACTGCATGACTGCAAGCTAATCGATGCTAACATGCTATTTAGGCTAGCTATATGTACATATTGCGTCATTATGCCTCATTTGTAGGTATATTTGAGGCCATTTAGTTTCCTTTAGGTCCTCTTAATTCAATTTATATCTCATGACACACTATCTGTATGTAATATGGCTTTTAATTTTTTGTGGCTCCAGACAGATTTGTTTTTGTATTTTTGGTCCAATATGGCTCCTTCAACATTTTGGGTTGCCGACCCCTGGACTAGACGTATAAGATTTCATGGGATTTAGCGATTAGGAGTGACAGATTGTTTGGTAAACGTATAGCATGTTCTATATGTTATAGTTATTTGAATGACTCTTACCATAATATGTTACGTTAACATACCAGGCACGTTCTCAGTTGGTTATTTATGCGTCATATAACGTACACTTATTCAGCCTGTTGTTCACTATTCTTTATTTATTTTAAATTGCCTTTCAAAAGTCTATTCTTGGTGTTGACTTTTATCAAATACGTTTCCCCAAAAAGTGCGATTTATACTCCAGTGCGATGTGTATATGTTTTTTTCCTTCTTAATTATGCATTTTCGGCCGGTGCGACTTATACTCCGGAGCGACTTATACTCGGTAGCCTGGAAATAATGTGGGTCAATAAATAATAAGGGGCGGCGGAAGTTGGCAAACCTGTCAGCAAGCGATACTTGGATTGTGCTGAATATCTAATTTTCCCTTGGGGATCAATAAAGTACTTCTGAATCTGAATCTGAATCTGAAATAGTATCGTTTGACCAATTAGAAAGTCTGTGAGTGTGTCACATCCTGTCATGGCGGGGTTGCATGGAAATGCGCGAATAATTTTCCCGGGATGCAGACAGAAGTCCGGAGGCAGTGTGAAGGTAGGAGAATGTATTCTTCATAAATCAGGCAAAATACAGAAAAGCTTGTCGATTGCACGGTAAGCTAAGGAAATAGCTAACAGACAAAGCTTAGTATGGAAAAAAAAAAAACCAATGGCAAAGCTTAGCTCAGGATTCAAACGGAAAACACACCTTATTGCATAGCGTAAACAAAACAGCCAGACTGAGTGTGCCGTAAAGCAGGAATAAATACCTCTCTGATTAGTGCCCGGGAGCAGGTGAGCGTCCCAAATACTAATCAGAGGCAGGTGGAAAATAATCAGCCCCCAGGGCAACTAAAACACAAACCCAGGGGTGCTGAAAACAGAACTAGGGAGTCAAACTAAAATAAAACGGATCATGACACATCCAGGTTGAACAACTTAAGCTGTACATCAAGCAAGAATGGGAAAGAATTCCACTTGAAAAGCGTCAAAAATTGGTCTCCTCAGTTCCCAAACGTTTATTGAGTGTTGTTAAAAGGAAAGGCCATGTAACACAGTGGTAAAAATGGCCCGGTGCCAACTATTTTGCCATTAAATTCTAAGTTAATGGTTATTTGCAACAATAAAAATGGAAGTTTTTCAGTTCAAACATTAAATATCTTGTCTTTGCAGTCCATTCAATTGAATATAAGTTGAAAAGGATTTGCAAATAATTGTATTGTTTTTATTTACGATTTACACAACGTGCCAACTTCACTGGTTTTGGGTTTTGTACATTTAAAACACTTCCTTGTGGTCTACATCAGTGTTTTTCAACCTTTTTTGAGCCAAGGCACATTTTTTTCATAAAAAAAATACGGAGGCACACCACCAGCAGAAAAGGTTAAAAAATTAAACTCCACCAGGTTGTCGTGCCTTATTTTGAGTTTGTTGTTGTTTCCTGTGTGTATTGCTTTAGTTCCTGTCTTGCGCTGTTATTTTGGTGACCCTTCCTGTTTTGTTGGTGTTCTCCTGTAGCAGCTTCACACCTTCCTTTGAGCGCTATTGCTCGCCCCTGCTTTGTTTTCGCAATCAAGACTATCTAAGTTGTGCGTACGCTATTCTTCTTTGTGGGGACATTGTTGATTGTCATGTCATGTACAGGATGTGCTTTGTGGATGCCGTATTTGCTCCGCACGCTGTAAGTTTTTGCTGTCGTCCAGCATTCTGTTTTTGTTGACTTTGTAGCCAGTTCAGTTTTACTTTTGTTTTACATAGCCATCCCTATGCTTCAGTGCCTTTTCCTAATGGGACTTGCTTTTTGTTGATTTTTGGTTTAAGCGATACATACCTTTTTACCTGCACGCTGTCTCCCGCTGTGCTCTGCCTATTGGGATCACGACAAACCATCCTCGACACGTTCCCACTTCTACAAAGCAATGAACTACCTGCTGCCACCTACTGATATGGAGTATTACATGGTTACCCTGCCAAGCTCTACACAGCACAGGCACTAGACAACGGCACATTTGCAAAAAATATTTTTTTGGACCAATTAGGTGAAGTTGCATAATTTCCCACGGCACACCAGACAATATATCACGGCACACCAGTGTGCCGCGGCACAGTGGTTGAAAATCACTGGTCTACATAACATGTAATGGTACTTCTTTGGTCAAAAATGTGCATAGATTGTTTTTTTACAGACCATCTTCAAGCCGTTTTCTGACCACCTTTTCAGGAAGTGCCGTTTTGTTGGCGGTCTTACTTACGTGCCTCCACTTCGACTGCGTCTTCTCCCCGTCATCTTTGTTGTAGTTTTCAGCGCTTCCATATCAAGTGTAGTACCGGTAGTAAGAAAAACTTAAATTAGTAGCCATTTATAGCAGCCATGTATAGTCAAAATATACACTACATTACTCTTTAGAAGGCGGTAAAATATGCAAACATTGTTACGTTTCGCTTTGGTCTGGACAAGCACTTTTATTACAGAATATAGAAAAAATGGATGCATCAAGGAAGAGCACAGAGAACACTAAGCAGCACATTGACTCGTAATGACCCAGTCTGGTTCTACTGACTGAGCTGGCTTAAGAGGCAGACTTATTGGCAACCAAGGGACAGGCGAGGGAGCCAGCGCTCAGATTAAAAAAGTGGTGGAAGCAAACAAGAAGTAGAAAAACAAATAAGAGCGCTGCACAGAAAACAAGGAATGAAACAACTAAAAAACAGTAATGAAGGATCGTGACAAACATAGTTTATGCACAGCTGCTGCAAAAGAGTACACATGAGAGTATATTTAAATATAAAAGTATATCTTATTTTTTTTTTTTACTTTTGCACACGTTTAAAGTGCAATTTCATTGGTGGTGATGAACAATTACGAAAAGAAAAAAAATTAATGATATTTTGTTTATTTCAACTCTTTCCCCCAAAATACGCATTCAAGGTTTAAAGTGTTTTTAATACGATTACTTGATTAATTGAACAAAATAATCAATAGATAATTTGATTATAATGTAATTGTAACTATACATAAACTATACGGACATATAATCAATGATGAATTCATAGAATAATGATAGCCTATAATGATTATTATCAAAAAATGTATAAACAACTGCTATCATATACTGTATAAACCATTTGTATTCGTATTTTTGGACAATTTTCTTTTTCATTTTGCAAAAAAAACCCAACTTTAACAACAACTGGAGTTGAAAGGAAAATACAGGAAAACAAAATAGCAAACTTTAAAATGTAGCGAAAAAACACAAGTAAAAGACACTCGTTCTAAAATATAAGTTAAATGAAATATAACTATTACAATTACTGTAATAATATCATTATTAAAAATGGTATCAATTCTTCACGTTTATGTATCTCTTTTCCTGGTAATAGTAATGATGTATTATTACTGCAAATATAATAATTTTTTGTGTTATTTATTGATGTATTTGGTTTCATTGCTATACTAAACGTGCATGAAAACATGTGCTTATTGATCCATAATTGTCATTAATTTTCTTTATTGATTAATTTAGTCTTTTTTAAAGGCCTACTGAAACCCACTACTACCGACCACACAGTCTGATAGTTTATATATCAATGATGAAATCTTAACATTGTAACACATGCCAATACGGCCGGATTAGCTTACTAAATTGCAATTTTAAATTTTGCGCAAAATATCCTGCTGAAAACGTCTCGGTATGATGACGCCTGTGCGTGACGTCACGGATTGTGGAGGACATTTTGGGACAGCATGGTGGCCAGCTATTAAGTCGTCTGTTTTCATCGCAAAATTCCACAGTATTCTGGACATCTGTGTTGGTGAATCTTTTGCAATTTGTTCAATGAACAATGGAGACAGCAAAGAAGAAAGCTGTAGGTGGGAAGCGGTGTATTGCGGCAGGTGTTGTGCCGGATAACGCACCCCCGCCGTAGAATGCACCCCCTGACTGTTGTGCCGGATAACACAGCCGGTGTTTCATTGTTTACATTCCCGCAAGATGACAGTCAAGCTTTACCATTGGCCTGTGGAGAACTGGGACAACAGAGACTCTTACCAGGAGGACTTTGAGTTGGATGCGCAGACGCGGTACCGTGAGTACGCATGCAGCTGCGGCTTCCAAACATTTGATCGCTTGCCCGTACGCGCGTGCCGCTATGTGCATGTCACGTACGTAACTTTGGGGAAATATATGTACTGTATGAACTTTGGGGAGGTGAACGGTACTTTGGGCTGTGGGATTGAGTGTGTTGTGCAGGTGTTTGAGTTGTATTGCCGGGTTATATGGACGGGAGGGGGGAAGTGTTTGTTATGCGGGATTAATTTGTGGCATATTAAATATAAGCCTGGTTGTGTTGTGGCTAATAGAGTATATATATGTCTTGTGTTTATTTACTGTTTTAGTCATTCCCAGCTGAATATCAGGTCCCACCCGCCTCTCACAGCATCTTCCCTATCTGAATCGCTCCCACTGCCCTCTAGTCCTTCACTCTCACTTTCCTCATCCACGAATCTTTCATCCTCGCTCAAATTAATGGGGAAATCGTCGCTTTCTCGGTCCGAATCGCTCTCGCTGCTGGTGGCCATGATTGTAAACAATGTGCAGATGTGAGGAGCTCCACAACCTGTGACGTCACGGGCATATCGTCTGCTACTTCCGGTACAGGCAAGGCTTTTTTTATCAGCGACCAAAAGTTGCAAATTTATCGTCGATGTTCTCTACTAAATCCTTTCAGCAAAAATATGGCAATATCGCGAAATGATCAAGTATGACACATAGAATGGACCTGCTATCCCGTTTAAATAAGAAAATAGCATTTCAGTAGGCCTTTAAATTGCCTCTGCTTGTTGTGGTCCAAATTAATCTTCCCTGTCATAATTGATTGCATTATCCCCTAATCTCAAATCCTAATTTATTTATTTATTTATTATTTATTTCTTCACTGTTCTGTTACAGAGAACCAGGACATTGGAAAACATTGCTATGTTATGAAAAGGGGTAGGATTAATAAGCTGTGCTTCTTTCTACTCCTTTTCGGACATGCTGCAACTGGAATTGTGTGATGCATTACATTGTATTGTTTGCATGTTCCAAATAAACTGAAACTGAACAGAACTAATGCTCCGCAGAGGGAGAATGTACAGTAAATGCACCAAGTACAGTAGTCGTGCACGTGTTTGCAACGTTCCAGCGCTTGCATGCTGCACACAATGATTGTTTAGTGCCAAACGGTTGCGCAATATGCTGACCTGTTTTTCCTACTGCGTACATGCGGTGAGGATCCAAACCGAGCATCAAAGATGGTAGAAGATTAGCAGTGCCTTACAGAAATAGAGGTGACAATGGAGGTGAATACATGCTGTCTGAGTTTTTAGCTCCAATGCAAGACAAGTGCAATCATTCCTTTTGTAAAAAAACAAACAAACAAATTGAGTTAGTGTAAATCAATTTTTCCTTATTCTTTAATTTTATGCAGGCCAGAGCCAAACCCCACCCTCTGTGCTTGGTGAAAGGACGGAGATACATGTGACAGATCAGGTCCAACCAGTCATCGGTGACAATCATCCAGTGTTGCTCCACAATTTGTCTTGACAAGCTCGTGTGCAACACTATTTCTTTGCACCTCGTCGTTTATTTTGCACCCGAAAAAGCTTTGTTTGATGGCCCATTTGTCTTGCTTCACGGGACTCGACGAGATACTGCAGACGTTTTGTGCGAGCGTGCATGTGATTGCACATCAAAGTACTTGAGAGTCTGACTCAGGAGGCCGGTGACGTCACTTGGCATGTGTGTGTGTGTGTGTGTGCAGCACACAGGTGCAGGTCCAACCTGCGGCAGACAGTGTGGTGCCAAAAGGACTGTAAAACAATCCGACGGAGGTTATATAGCGCTGTCTATGAAATACACTATATTGCCAAAAGTATTTGGCCACCTGCCTTGACTCGCGTATGAACTTTAAGTGCCATCCCATTCCTAACCCATAGGGTTCAATATGATGTCGGTCCACCTTTCGCAGCTATTACAGCTTCAACTCTTCTGGGAAGGCTGTCCACAAGGTTGCGGAGTGTGTTTGTAGGAATTGTCCACCGTTCTTCCAAAAGCGCATTGGTGAGGTCACACACTGATGTTGGTCGAGAAGGCCTGGCTCTCAGTCTCCGTTCTAATTCATCCCAAAGGTGTTCAATCGGGTTCAGGTCAGGACTCTGTGCAGGCCAGTCAAGTTCATCCACACCAGACTCCCAATCCAATCCAATCCACTTTATTTATATAGCACATTTAAACAACAAAAATGTTTCCAAAGTGCTGCACAACAATATTAAAAACAATATTCAAATATTATCCTTAGCTCCACCAATGACTGAATAAAGGCAAAAAATAAATAAATATAAATAAATATAAAAACAATATAAAAACAATATAAAAACAATATAAAAATAAATATGATTAAAAACGATTTTAAAGGTAAATAGAAATCAAAATTTTAAAAACACAGAGGACATGGATGACTCTGTCATCCATGTCTTTATGGACCTTGCTTTGTGCACTGTTGCACAGTCATGTTGGAAGAGGAAGGGGCCCGCTCCAAACTGTTCCCACAAGGTTGGGAGCATGGAATTGTCCAAAATGTTTTGGTATCCTGGAGCATTCAAAGTTTATTTCACTGCAATTAAGGAGCCAAGCCCAACTCCTGAAAAACAACCCCACACCATAATTCCTCCTCCACCAAATTTTTGGAGTCCGAAATGTAGCGTTCTCCTGGCAACCTCTAAACCCAGACTCGTCCATCAGATTGCCAGATGGAAAAGCGTGATTCATCACTCCAGAGAAGGCGTCTCTACTGCCCTAGAGTCCAGTGGCGACGTGCTTTACACCACTGCATCCCACGCTTTGCATTGGACTTGGTGATGTATGGCTTAGATGCAGCTGGCCGGCCATGGAAACCCGTTCTATGAAGCTCTCTGCGTACTGTGCGTGGGCTAATTGGAAGGTCACATGAAGTTTGGAGCTCTGTAGCAACTGACTGTGCAGAAAGTCTTTGCACTATGCGCTTGAGCATCCGCTGACCCCTCTCTGTCAGTTTACGTGGCCTACCACTTGGTGGCTGAGTTGCTGTTGTTCCCAAACTCTTCCATTTTCTTATAATAAAGCCGACAGTTGACTTGGGAATATCTAGGAGCGAGTTTTGATTTGTTGCACAGGTGGCATCCTATGACAGTTCCACGCTGGAAATCACTGAGAGCGGCCCATTCTTTCACAAATGTTCGTAGAAACAGTCTCCATGCCTAAGTGCTTGATTTTACACACCTGTGGCCGTGATTAGGACACCTGATTCTCATCATTTGGATGGGTGGCCAAATACTTTTGGCAATATAGCTAACAAAGCAAACAAACAGCTCTCTCTCTCTCTCTCCATGTGGCCCTCAGTGGACACAGTCCATCGCTGTCATTCCAGGAACAGCATGCAAAAACTCCAGGCCGGCTAGTGTTACCAGTCGGGGGGCTGTGAGAGCACATGGCGTTGAATGTTAGCAACACAGGGCTTAACGCAAACAAGTACAACCAACAAAAAAAAAAACGGATCGTGATTGCATCATTGTCATGTGTCTGTGTCGCCCGGCCGCCAAACAGCCTACCTCTCCACAGCATCTATTCAGGTCAACTATTGAGGGATGCCACTATCGCTATGGCAACGAGTCAAACAAACAAGGCGTGGGTTTTTGCATGAAACACTAGACTTAAATCGGTGGGCCTCACAAAATGCAGTTTGCGGGAAGAGACGCTCTCCCTGTGAGACTCCTGTGTGGGAGTTGAGGAGCTGTCAGACTCTGGAGATCCTTGCTAACCGCATAAGGGGAAATTGTAAACAAAAGGGTTTGACACTACTTTATTATACCCTGGGACACTCCGGTTCACTGAGGTCATCAAAGGATGAGCCCAGTAATTCATTTATTTGTCTCTTGACACACGTGGGACCGTTTGTAACTCTCTCTAAATAAAGTCAGTTTTTGTGTTTTTCAACTCTTAATCCAGTGGTTCTTAACCTTGTTGGAGGTACCGAACCCCACCAGTTTCATATGTGCATTCACCGAACCCTTCTTTAGTGAAAAATAAAATGGTTTTTTTTTTTCAAATTCAAGACAAAGTTATATGTTTTTGGTAACACTTTAGTATGGGGAACATATTCTAAGTAATAAAGACTTAAAGGGGAACATTATCACAATTTCAGAAGGGTTAAAACCATTAAAAATCAGTTCCCAGTGGCTTATTTTATTTTTCGAAGTGTTTTTCAAAATTTTACCCATTACGCAATATCCCTAAAAAAAGCTTCAAAGTGCCTGATTTTAACCATCGTTATATACACCCGTCAATTTTCCTGTGACGTCACACAGTGATGCCAATACAAACAAACAGCAAGGTATAGCGATATTAGCTCGGATTCAGACTCGGATTTCAGCGGCTTAACACTGTCTGATAATTATCTTATCAGACAGTGTTACTAACAACTATGAACTAGGTTTACAGCATATGAAATACATTTGGCAACAACATGCACTTTGAGAGTGCAGACAGCCCATTTCAGACGCGCTAAGAACATATATTTTTCCACGATTTCAGCACTCAGGTTAACCATACCTAAATAGACACAAAATACTGCATTACACAAGACTACCCGAATGTACTCGAATGATTGAAAAAAATAAATGTTTTTAAGCTAAATTATTGGTAAACACAGTTTATGTATAATAATTTACGTAAAACCGCGAGTAATGAATAAAGTTTTCATCAATTAATATATTCTGTAGACATACCCTCATTCGCTCTCTTTTTTCTGAAAGCTGATCTGTCCAGTTTTGGAGTTGATGTCAGCAGGCCAGGGAAGCTAGGGTCGATATTCTTCTCTTGATCATCTTCGGTGGCATAAGCCAAGACATCCAGGGGGTTTAGCTCGCTCGTCTGCGGGAACAAACTGCCGCCACTGCTTGCCGTGCTACCGAGGTCCTTTGTCCCTGAATTGCTCACACACTCCAGCAGATTCAATGGGGGTCTGGCGGTAGATTTCTTTGACTTTATCGTTGGAAATGCATCTGCTTTGAGTGTCGCAGGATATCCACACATTCTTGCCATCTCTGTCGTAGCATAGCTTTCGTCGGTAAAGTGTGCGGAACAAACGACTGACCATTTCATCGGCTTTCCCCACACCCTCGTATTTTGAACAAATTTCGTCCAATTTCTTACCACTTTCGCATCTTTGGGCCACTGGTGCAACTTGAATCTGTCCCTGTTCGTGTTGTTACACCCTCCGACAACACACCGACAAAAGTGAGAAAATGGCGGATTGCTTCCCGATGTGACGTCACGTTGTGACATCATGGCTCCGAGAGCGAATAATAGAAAGGCGTTTAATTCGCCAAAATTCACCCATTTAGAGTTCGGAAATCGGTTAAAAAAATATATGGTCTTTTTTCTGCAACATCAAGGTATATATTGACGCTTACATAGGTCTGGTGATAATGTTCCCCTTTAATTTTGAGTTATTTGGTTAGGGTTAGAGGGTTAGGGTTATAATAAGGCCATGCCGAATAAGTACTTAATAATGACTAGTTAAGAGCCAAAATGTTACTGATTTGCATATTAATAAGCAACTAATTAATGGTGAATATGTTCCCCATACTAAAGTGTTACCAACTGGTGCACAAAATGAACCGTGCATGAACATCACCTTGTTCAAACAACAAAACCAACACAGTGCATAAACTCACAACAAACTACACGCCTGCAAATCAGTCAGTTGTTGCCGTATCCGTAATACGCCGATAGGGAGAAGTTTGTATTTACACAATGAGTCGGGTGTGTCTTGACCTCCGCCGAACCCCTGAGGCCGACTCACCGAACCCCTAGGGTTCGATCGAACCCAGGTTAAGAACCACGGTCTTAATCTGATGATACGCATATTAAACTACTCAACATGTGTATTGGCCCCTTCTTGGCAACTTTACTTCGTTTTTGTGCAAGGTTTCTTAACAGAGTGTTTTTAGCATAGAATTAGAAAATACATGAAACATTGTCACATTTTGGCATTTATCCTCATACAAAGCTACAGTGATTCAACATTTTTAATGTTTATTTTTTAAATAAACAGAACAGGACTATGCTAAGGTTTTACCCCAACATTAAATATTCAGAAAAATAAATGAGTGAGCTTCTTTTTTGCCTTCCCATGGCCTGCAGAAGATCTGAATAATGCCGTGAACCATGTGACTTGTGACATATACAATATTTTTCAGAGGGTGTAATGTGTTGGGGTAACAGGACTGAGTAAAAACCGAGTGACGTGACCAAAGCGTGCATTTTAACTATATTTTTGTTTAGTTTTTTTTATAAAGAAAATCCACTTAACGGGATCATAGTGATTTGTTTCTACAAAACCCAAAACCAGTGAAGTTGGCACATTGTGTAATTGCTAAATAAAAACAGAATACAATGATTTACAAATCCTTTTCAACTTATATTCAATTGAATAGACTGCAAAGACACGATACTTAACATTCGAACTGGGAAACGTTGTTATTTTGTGCAAATATTAGCTCATTTGGAATTTGATGCCTGCAACATGCTTCAAAAAAGCCGGCACAAGTGGGAAAAAAAGACTGAGAAAGTTGAGGAATGCTCCATGAAACACTTATTTGGAACATCCCACAGATGAACAGGCTAATTGGGAACAGGTGGGTGCCATGATTGGGTATAAAAGCAGTTTCCATGAAATGCTCAGTCGCTCACAAACAAGGATGGGGCGAGGGTCACCACTTTGTGAACAAATGTGTAAGCATTCACCTATTCCGGTTTTTAAAGCCCTCTAAAAAAACCCTACAAAAACAACATTTTGCAAACATTTACCGTATTTTATGGACCATAGGGCGCACCGGATTATAAGGCGCACTGCCGATGAGCGGGTCTAGTCAGTTCTATTTTCATATATAAGGCGCACCGGATTATAAGGCGCATTAAAGAAGTTATATTATTATTATTTTTTCTATATTGAGAAACTTCCTTGTAGTCTACTTAACATGTAATGGTGGTTCTTTGGTCAAAATGTTGCATAGATTATGTTTTATAGATCATCTTCAAGCCGCTTTCTGGCAGTTGCTTCAGGATGCGCCATTTTGTGGGCGGTCTTTACTTTACTTAAATCAATAACATCCGTGGATCACTAGTGCAATAACAACCCTGGAAATGGGTCCCGTGAAAAACCGTTCGACCGGAACTCTCTAATAACTAAAGTTCCTTGGGTGAATAATGTAAACTCAGTACACCGGTATGTTTTAGCACTTTCATGGCGAGTTTACTGACATACATAAGTAAGAACTTTACACTACTTTATATTAGAAATGGCAACAGCGGAGGATGAATGTCCCATAACAAGAAGATAGAGGAAAAGAAGACGCTTATCGACTATGGTGTCGGCATGGACTACAAAGGCGGATGCGTGCAAATTTTCAGGACTAATGCAGATCCCAAATACAGATCAGCAGGTACCAGAAGGTAAGAAAAGTTGCTTTTGCATAATATTGTGAAACAAAACGTCAGATAATATGTCTTACCTTATACACACGCCATAATAATAATTGTATGTTGAAGAACAGTACAATCCATCAAGTGGTGCGGCTTCATAGCTTACCAAAGTCGTACTAAAACATGTTGATAGATTTTTGAGCGTCGTGTGTAATGTTCTATATTTTCAATGTAACATATAAAATGTTGGTGTTGTTTACTTGAGTCATATTGCAGTCTACACGTATCTCTTATGTGTGACTGCCATGTACTGGTCACACTTATCATTTCATCATTTACCAAATAAATTGGCTTCGAGGTCGGTAAGTATAGCCAAAATGATTCCGTACATTAGCTGCACAGGGTTATAAGGCGCACTGTCGAGTTTAGAGAAAATGAAAGGATTTTAAGTGCGCCTTATAGTCCGAAAAAATATGGTATATGCATTCTGTAACCATGTAGTAAGAGGAATATTCATCACATCATAACAATCTCCTGGGCACGTTGACTTCACAGAGCGCATAAAATCTAACGCTCCTTTTGACCAGGGATTGAGCTCTGTTCCCCGTTGAGCACTAATGCAGGACATTATC
Organism: Nerophis lumbriciformis; assembly: GCF_033978685.3. Taxonomy (NCBI): domain Eukaryota; kingdom Metazoa; phylum Chordata; class Actinopteri; order Syngnathiformes; family Syngnathidae; genus Nerophis; species Nerophis lumbriciformis. The sequence continues at coordinate 51,677,062 of NC_084550.2, read as the reverse complement.
GGCGGCTAATAATTATGTATCGATAATGGCAATTATGACATCACATTGATAATCCCGATAACGAAAAAATCAACCGTTAAAATGAGCCGATAATAATAAAGGCGTATCTTCTCCGTGTTTGTCGTTGGTCTCTACGTTGTGGCTTAAACTGCCTGCCTCCTCAACCCCTTCTCCCTCCTCTACGGTGTGGTCGCATATTTGTGATGTCATGATACAGCGTGTGCGGCCTGTTGTGTGCAGAGAAAAGCATTCTTTAGCGTTTCAAAAGAAGACATTTAATCCGAAGTTTGTCAAACGTGTTCTGCAGAAATTAAACCGGGAGGGTTGAAGACGAGCTTCCGCACAATAAAATCTGATAAGTCAACTTAAAACTCACTAATTTGATTTATGGAAGCAGTACGAAGCTTCCTGTGTTGCTAAGCCAAGACCTAGTGTTAATAGCGGCGACCGCAGCCAACCTAAAGCCACAGGACTGATGAGAAAGTGTTTGACATGAGGCAACAGTTTGAAAGAAAAGACCATCGTGGGAAATATCTTACTGAGTATTTGTTTATATGTTTAACTTCATGGTTCATTTGTAGGCACGTGGAACTGTAACTTGTATGTATTCTTAATGGGGAAAAAAATTGACTTTATCATTTGTAGCCTGATTTATTCATGTTGTTCAGTTGAATTGCATTGCACTATTATATTATTTTACTACTGTTATTTAAAAATATGAATGTATTTACTTTATTTTTGTAAATCAACAACAGATGTTACTTCACTTGTTTCGGTTTAGTTGCTGACAATGCAAAATCTTACTTTTGTTGGCCTCATTTAGATATGTTGTGTCGGACAGATGCTGTTTTTCATTTTATGAAACCATAAATATGTCATGTCTGTGTGACCATGTTTTGTATTAGTCATGTTTTGTTTTGTTTAGTTATTGGACTCTTTAGTTTCCGGCTTTTCACTCCCTTGTCTTGTTTCCATGGTTGCCCATTAGTTTCACCTATTCCACGTTTGGACTCATTGTGCACTCGTTTGTCACCATAGCAACCCATTAGTTTTCACCTGTCATGTCACGCACCTGTTTTGAGTCACGCACCTGTTGTTAATCATGTCTGTGTTATTCAAGCTTTTCATTTTCTGTTGTTCTTCCTGGTGTCATATATTTTCTAACCCTGCTATCCCCTCGTATCAAGCCCTGTTCACGGTCCCATGCCACAGTAAGTGTTTTTTTATTTCGTGTTCACAGTTTCTGCCTTTGTGCAAGTTTTGTTTTCATTCGCCAAGTTTTTTTTTTACCTCCGCCATTGTGCGCACTTTTCGTTTGTTCCTTTTTGATAGTAATAAATAAATCATGTACCCACCTTCAAGCCATGTCCGATCCAAATTCACTTGCATCTTGGGAAAACAAAAACTCCATAGTCCACGTTCTGACAAAATAATGTTTGAGTTGCCTGTTATCCGTCAATTAAATAATTTAAAAGTTGAAACATCAATAGATACATTTTTCATTTTGCTATATGCATTGATTCCATATTTTGCATGGGTCAGAATTACAGTAGGAAGTGTATTAGTACTGACATTATCGTTAATTAAGTAAAGAAATGTCAGTTTTCATTTTTCCTACGATAGATTTTTTTGTTTTTTTTGTTAGAGCGTATGAAGTGTAAACTGTTAAACTGATTTATTCTCACAAAATCTTGTGTAAATATATATACAGTACATAAATATTGGTTACTGGTTGTAAATCATCGGTTATCGGTATGACTTCAAATTTTTGTTATTGTGCAAATTTCCTGTTCGTATCAGTGACTGGGAACATATGGTAACATTTCATATGAAGCACCTTGTCCTTCATTAATTGAGACTTTACATGCTCTTTTATACACAAAACGGGTGCACAGTGCGTGATGTGTATATAAGGAGGGGCGGCCCTGAATACAGGGTTTATTCTGGTAATGGTTTAACTTTGGAACAGGTTGAGTTGAGTTGAGTTTGAGTTTATTTCGAACATGCATGCATACAACATGATACATCACAATTTCCAGTTTCTCTATTCAACATGATCGAAAAGGAGTAGGAAGAAGCAGAGCTTATTTAATCCAAACCCTTTCCCGTTACATAGCAGTTGCTAAAACTTTCCTGTTCTCAATTTATTCACAGTATACTCCATAAGTAATAACAACAATAAAAATAAAGAAATAAATACATAAATAATACGAAGTTCCATTACAAAATGGAAGTTGAAGGAGGATTGCATACAAAAATGATTTTCATCCTTAGAAGTTGACCTGTATTTAATAAAAAAAATAGCCTTTTTACCGCTTCGTTTCTATTGCCGTGGTTCTTAATAGTTGGTGCATAGTGTAGCTAAAAGCTTGTGCCTGTGCAATTGAAAATGCTGATGACAAACATGGCTCCGCCCCCTGTGCTGTTGAGTAATCATTGCCATGCACACAGTCCTCACCCCTCTCCAGGAAAGTGTGTGTACGTGTGTGTGTGTGTGTGTGTGTGTGTGCGTCTCTCTGTGTTGCCAGATAAGATTTCAATGTGCCCAATCAAGAAACACTCTATGCAGAGATTTTATACACACACACACACACTCACACACACACACACACACACACACACACACACACACACACACACACACACACACACACACACACACACACACACACTGCATGTATTGTGCATGGGTTAAGAGTGCAGGCCGTCGTAATCACAAGTTCTTATCTTATTGTTCGCGGGGAAGGAGGTATTGTTGGTGGTGGCGGGGGCGTTATCAGTAGGGCGGCACGGGCTGGAGGCGTGTACACAAAGTGACCGGGGACACTGTGAGATGAAAACAGGAAATGGAGGCGAGGTGCTAAAACACACACACACACAATCACTCCTATGTTCACACTGTTATGGTGTCACTTAGTACACAAGTGTGACGATAACAAAGGGATGTAAACTATCTTTGAATGAATAAAGTATACTGTATCTCATGATATCGTACAGGTGTCTTGTGCAATAATCTCTTTTGAATTGTGCAAATGCAGCCAATTTACGTACAACTTATTCAATCAATCAATCAATCAATGTTTATTTATATAGCACTAAATCACAAGTGTCTCAAAGGGCTGCACAAGCCACAACGACATCCTCGGTACAAAGCCCACATAAGGGCAAGGAAAAACTCACCCCAGTGGGACGTCGATGTGAATGACTATGAGAAACCTTGGAGAGGACCGCATATGTGGGTAACCCCCCCCCCCCTTCTAGGGGAGACCGAAAGCAATGGATGTCGAGTGGGTCTAACATAATATTGTGAGAGTCCAGTCCATAGTGGATCCAACATAATAGTAAGAGTCCAGTCCATAGTGGGGCCAGCAGGACACCATCCCGAGCGGAGACGGGTCAGCAGCGCAGAGATGTTCCCAGCCGATGCACAGGCGGGCGGTCCACCCCGTGTCCCGACTCTGGACAGCCAGCACTTCATCCATGGCCACCGGACCTGTGCCCCCCCCCCCCCCTCCACAAGGAAAAGGGGAGCAGAGGAGAAAAGAAAAGAAACGGCAGATCAACTGGTCTAACAGGGGGGCTATTTAAAGGCTAGAGTATACAAATGAGTTTTAAGATTGGACTTAAATGCTTCTACTGAGGTAGCATCTCTAATTGTTACCGGGAGGGCATTCCATAGTACTGGAGCCCGAATAGAAAACGCTCTATAGCCCGCAGACTTTTTTTGGGCTCTGGGAATCACTAATAAGCCGGAGTTCTTTGAACACAGATTCCTTGCCGGGACATATGGTACAATGCAATCGACAAGATAGGACGGAGCTAGACCGTGTAGTATTTTATACGTAAGTAGTAAAACCTTAAAGTTACATCTTAAGTGCACAGGAAGCCAGTGCAGGTGAGCCAGTATAGGCGTAATATGATCAAACTTTCTTGTTCTTGTCAAAAGTCTAGCAGCCGCATTTTGTACCAATTGTAGTCTTTTAATGCTAGACATAGGGAGACCCGAAAATAATACGTTACAGTAGTCGAGACGAGACGTAACGAACGCATGAATAATGATCTCAGCGTCGCTAGAGGATAAAATAGAACGAATTTTAGCGATATTACGGAGATGAAAGAAGGCCGTTTTAGTAACACTCTTAATGTGTGACTCAAAGGAGAGAGTTGGGTCGAAAATAATACCCAGATTCTTTACTGATTCGCCTTGTGTAATTGTTTGGTTGTCAAATGTTAAGGTGGTATTATTAAATAAATGTCGGTGTTTAGCAGGACCGATAATCAGCATTTCCGTTTTCTTGGCGTTGAGTTGCAAGAAGTTAGCGGACATCCATTGTTTAATTTCATTAAGACACGCCTCCAGCTGACTACAATCCGGCGTGTTGGTCAGCTTTAGGGGCATGTAGAGTTGGGTGTCATCAGCATAACAATGAAAGCTAACACCGTATTTGCGCATGATGTCGCCTAGCGGCAGCATGTAAATGCTAAAGAGTGCAGGGCCAAGAACCGAACCCTGAGGAACTCCGCACGTTACCTTAACATAGTCCGAGGTCACATTATTATGGGAGACGCATTGCATCCTGTCAGTAAGATAAGAGTTAAACCACGACAAAGCTAAGTCTGACATACCAATACGTGTTTTGATACGCTCTAATAAAATATTATGATCGACGGTATCGAAAGCAGCGCTAAGATCAAGAAGCAGCAACATAGATGACGCATCAGAATCCATCGTTAGCAGTAGATCATTAGTCATTTTTGCGAGGGCTGTCTCCGTAGAGTGATTTGCCCTGAAGCCGGATTGAAAAGGTTCACAGAGATTGTTAGACACTAAGTGTTCATTTAGCTGCTGTACGACAATTTTTTCGAGGATTTTCGAAATAAAGGGAAGGTGGGACACCGGTCGGTAGTTTACCATGAGGTCAGGATCAAGGTTAGGTCTTTTGAGCAGAGGATGAATAACCACATGAGTGTAACAAACAATACCACACTGTACGATGTACAGTGGTACCCCAATTTTCATTTGTAATCCATCCCAAAATAAGACCGAATAGTACAAAAACTGAATCAAATTTTCCCATAAAAAATGATGTATTATTACTAGAGATGTCCGATAATACCGGCCTGCCGATATTATCGGCCGATAAATGCGTTAAAATGTAATATGGAAATTATCGGTATCATTTTTTTTAAATTATCGGTATTGTTTTTCTATTTTATTTTTTTATTTTTTATTTTTTTAATTATTAAATCAACATAAAAAACACAAGATACACACTTATTTCTGTTATTAATATTCTGGTTCTTACATTATATATCAATATATATCAATACAGTCTGCAAGGGATACAGTCCGTAAGCACACATGATTGTGCGTGCTGCTGGTCCACTAATAGTACTAAGCTTTAACTGTTAATTTGACTCATTTTCATTAATTACTAGTTTCTATGTAACTGTTTTTATATTGCTTTACTTTCTTTTTTATTCAAGAAAATGTTTTTAATTTATTTATCTTATTTTATGATTTTTTTTAAAAAAAGTACCTTATCTTCACCATACCTGGTTGTCCAAATTAGGCATAATAATGTGTTAATTCCACGACTGCATATATCGGTTGATATCGGTATCGGTAATTAAAGAGTTGGACAATATCGGAATATCGGATATCGGCAAAAAGCCATTATCGGACATCTCTAATTATTACCGTATTTTCCAGACTATAAGGCGCACTTAAAATCATTTTTTCCTCCTCAAAACTCGACAGTGCGCCTTATAACCCGGTGCGCTTAATGTACGGAATAATTCAGTTTTTTCTTACCGACTTCGAAGTAAATTAATTTGGTACATGGTGTAATGATAAGTGGGACCAGTAGATGGCAGTCAAACATAAGAGATATGTGTAGACTGCACTATAATGGCAATATGACACAAGTAAACAACGCCAACATTTTATATGTTCCATTGAAAATATAGAACATTACACAGAGTGCTCAAAAATCTATCAAAATGTTTTAGTACGACTTTGGTAAGCTAAGAAGCCGCACTGCTTGTATTATTATGGTGTGTGTATAAGGTAAGACATATTATCTGGCGTTTTGTTTCGCAATATTATGCAAAAGCAACGTTTCTTACCTTCTGATACTTGCTGATCTGTATTTGGGATCTGCATAGATCCTGAAAAATTGCGCGTGTACGCCTTTGTTGATAAGCTTCTTCTTTTTCTCTATCTTCTTGTTATGGGACATTCATCCTCCGCTGTTGCCATTTCTGATATAAAGTAGTGTAAAGTTATTACTTATATCTGTCAGTAAACTTGCCATAAAAGCACTAAAACATACCGGTGTAGTGAGTTTACATTATTCACCCAAGGAACTTGTGTTGTTGTTTCCGGATGAGGAGATGCTGCTCCGTTATTGATTTAATTAAAGTCAGAATGTCGGAATGAAAATAGACCATTCGTCGGCAGTGCGCCTTATAATCCGGTGCGCCCTATGGTCCGGAAAATACGGCATATATATTTTGTAGTGATGTGCGGATCGATACTGAAATATCAATACTGCTGACACCAAATCCTTAAGCGCTAATATCGATTCTCCAATCAAAATATTGATACTTTTGATACTTTAGTTCAGGGGTCGGCAACCCCAAATGGTAAAAGAGCCATATTGTCTTTATATTGGGTTTTGTTAGTGTTATCCGGTGTTTTGTGTTAGTTCCTGTCTTGTGCTTTTATTTTGGCGGATTTTCCGGTTTTGTTGGCGTTTTCCCGTGGCTGCTTCACTTCTGTCCCAGAGCATTTCCCCTCACCTGTATTCTGTTTGCAATCAAGACTATTTAAGTTGAATCTTTTTCTACCTTTGTTGTTGGGTCATTCTTGATGATCGTTTTCACTGGACTACAGGGGAGCCTTTTTTGATGCTGCGGTTGACGCTCTACTTCGTGGATGCCGTCCGCTCCACATTTCCTGTGAGTGTTTTGCTGGGTTCCAGCAGTTTTGTTTTGTTTTCTTCATAGTCTGTCCGGGCAGAGCACTTCTTGTTACTCTCGCTTTTTGGTCATTTATCAACAAATACCCATTTTCTACCTCGTTCGTCTGCATCCTTAAAATTACAACAACCTCCTGCGTCTTCCACGATGCACCGTTTGTCACTGCTTGACACATATTGGACCAAAAATAGAAAAATTAAATCTGTCTGGAGTTTCAAGAAATTAAAAGCCTTATATAAGTGTTTTAATGAAGGCAACACATGATGTAAATGTTTATATTAGCTATAATAGCCTACTATCAAAATGAATCTTTGTTGACGGAAATGTTGAAATGTAATAATTTTTCTACACATTTTTACAACATTGGAAAACAATAGTAAAACAGAGGCTTCTCAGAGGGTGAGATAACTCCTGAAAATTACTGGCTGAGAATGGCCAAAGGTATAGATGTGTGTGTCCAAGTTAAAGGAAACGGCAGGCTGTCTTCTTTTAATAGATTTATTACAATTTTTACAAGCTGGGTAACGTTTGCTGTAGTCTATAACGGCACACAAACAACTATCAGAAATGCAGCCAATATTACATGCAGATAATGTGTCATGTGACATGCAAATATAAATTAAATACACAACATACGTAAGTAAAGGAAGCTAAATGAGCTCAATGATGCAATATGTAGCCTAAATAGTATCAATCAATCAATCAATGTTTATTTACATAGCCCTAAATCACAAGTGTCTCAAAGGGCTGCACAAGCCACAACGACATCCTCGGTACAGAGCCCACATAAGGGCAAGGAAAAACTCACCCCAGTGGGACGTCGATGTGAATGACTATGAGAAACCTTGGAGAGGACCGACCGCATATGTGGGAAACCCCCCCCAAGGGGAGACCGAATGCAATTGATGTCGAGTGGGTCTGACATAATATTGTGAGAGTCCAGTCCATAGTGGATCCAACATAATAGTAAGAATCCAGTCCATAGTGAGGCCAGCAGGAGACCATCCCGAGCTGAGACGGGTCAGCAGCGCAGAGATGTTCCCAACCGATGCACAGGCGAGCGGTCCACCCCGGGTCCCGACTCTGGACAGCCCGCACTTCATCCATGGCCACCGGACCTGTGTGTCTCCCCCTCCACAAGGGATAGGGGGTAGCAGAGGAAAAAGGAAAAGAAACGGCAGATCAACTGGTCTAAAAAAAGGGGGCTATTTAAAGGCTAGAGCAGTGGTTATCAAATGGGGGTACGCGTACCCCTGGGGGTACTTGAAGGTATGCCAAGGGGTACGTGAGATTTTTTTAAAAAAGGTCTGTCAAAAAGAACTGTGAAAATGCAATATTCAGTGTTGACAGCTAGATTTTTGAGGACATGTTCCATAAATATTGATGTTAAAGATTTCTTTTTTTGTGAAGAAATGTTTAGAATTAAGATGGATCTCTATTACAATCCCCAAAGAGGGCACTTTAAGTTGATGATTACTTCTATGTGTAGAAATCTTTATTTATAATTGAATCACTTGTTTATTTTTTCAACAAGTTTTTAGTTATTTTTATATCTTTTTTCCCCCAAATAGTTCAAGAAAGACCACAACAAATGAGCAATATTTTGCACTGTTATACAATTTAATAAATCAGAAACTGATGACATAGTGCTGTATTATACTTCTTTATCTCTTTTTTTTTTTTCAAACCAAAAATACTTTGCTCTGATTAGGGCAGGGGTCGGCAACCCAAAATGTTGAAAGAGCCATATTGGACCAAAAATACAAAAACAAATCTGTCTGGAGCCGCAACAAATTAAAAGTCATATTACATACAGATAGTGTGTCATGAGATATACATTGAATTAAGAGGACTTAAAGGAAACTAAATGACCTCAAATATACCTACAAATGAGGCATAATGATGCAATATGTACATATAGCTAGCCTAAATAGCATGTTAGCATCGATTAGCTTGCAGTCATGCAGTGACCAAATATGTCTGATTCGCACTCCACACAAGTCAATAACGTCAACAAAACTCACCTTTGTGCATTCACGCACAACGTTAAAAGTTTGGTGGACAAAATGAGACAGAAAAAGAAGTGGCATAAAACACGTCCTAGAAAGTCGGAGAAAGTTATACATGTAAACAAACTAAGGTGAGTTCAAGGACCGCCAAAATTAGTAGGACAAAACGGCACTCGCCAAATCAGTGAAGCATGTTTAATATAAACAGTGTGCTTTATAACAATTAGGGAGGTTTGTGTCATGTTTGTCCTCCTACAGAAACCATATTAAAACAAAAACTTTTTTTTTTCCCCCTCATCTTTTTCCATTTTTCATACATTTTTGAAAAAGCTCCAGAGAGCCACTAGGGCGGCGCTAAAGAGCCGCATGCGGCTCTAGAGCCGCGGGTTGCCGACCCCCGGATTAGGGGGTACTTGAATTAAAAAAAATGTTCACAGGGGGTACATCACTGAAAAAAGGTTGAGAACCACTGGGCTAGAGTAAACAAATGAGTTTTAAGATGGGACTTAAATGCTTCTAAATAGTAGAAAGGCAGGTAAACACATACACATATAGACTGATATATTAAAAATATATAACAATACAGGAGGAAGTGTGCATGGATTGTAATGTACTCCATTAATACTCTTTGATTATAATTATAATTTGGAAGTGTTTTCAATGGCGGAGTGTGTGCCTAACAAGGAATCTTCCTGTTTTGCAACCCAGACAGGACACGGTGTTCCTGCACTTGTCAACAATGGTGTCCAAATAGTACACATCCGTTTATTTTTTATTTTTTATGAATGGCTCCCAGCAGCACAACAAAAGGCAGGGATCGCTCGCCGTGGAACAAAATGTGAGCTTCAAAGAGGAAGTATTTCGACATCCCTTCATAATGGGAGTAACACCCGTCCTCCAAGAGAAGTGTGTCCCCTGTCCCTAAAACCGTCCACCAGCTGAAGCGCATGAGTCAAGCTTTTGTGGCCGCGGTGGGTGGCTTCTCTTGTGTGACTAGTCCCTGAACCATCCCTCTCGCAAACTCCCTTTTTTTTTTTTTTTTCCATCTGAATCATCAGGCCAATTTAGCTGACAAATGCTCGGTCCTCACAAAGCGGCCCCTGGCTTTTCGGCAGTTGTTATCACCAATACTACACCGGCTCGGAAACAATAGGACGTGGCGCTGTTTGCCAAGTTCCAGCTGTGTCACATGAGGGATCAGCATGACGTGACGTGGACACGTGCCCGTGCAAACACGAAAGGCCGGTAGACAACAGGGAGTGGTGTACGAGCAAGGTGCAGGGCCGGCGGGTCTAGAGCCTTTCTTTGTGTCTTTCCCCAATAATGCATCCACTTCTCCGCTGTTTGTCGTGCTCTCAGAACAACCGTTAGTTGAGATGCAAAACAGCGTCAAAGCTCTTTTTAGTCCGTGTTCTAGGAATATGCAGTTTGTTATAATTATCTTGTAGTTACTCCAATTACCTTTGATTGAATGATCCTTAATCTAAAAATACTTAGAGGCCGTGTTTCATTCTTTGTCCATATGTACTTCTTTTTTTTTTTTCTGAATTATGGCCAAAAACTATCAGTGCAAAGTTTGGCGCCATGCCACGGCCACGTCTTACGGCGCAGGAACAATATGTTTATCATTGCTGTAACGCAGTGTTTTTCAACCTTTTTTGAGCCCAGGCACATTTTTGTCATTGAAAAAATGTGGAGGCACGCCACCAGCAGTAAACATAAAAACATTAAAGGGGAACATTATCACCAGACCTATGTAAGCGTCAATATATACCTTGATGTTGCAGAAAAAAGACCATATATTTTTTTAACCGATTTCCGAACTCTAAATCGGTGAATTTAGACGAATTAAACGCCTTTCTATTATTCGCTCTCGTCGGTGTGTTGTCGGAGGGTGTAACAACACGAACAGGGACAGATTCAAGTTGCACCAGTGGCCCAAAGATGCGAAAGTGGCAAGAAATTGGACGAAATTTGCTCAAAACACGAGGGTGTGGGGAAAGCCGACGAAATGGTCAGTCGTTTGTTCCGCACACTTTACCGACGAAAGCTATGCTACGACAGAGATGGCAAAAATGTGTGGATATCCTGCGACACTCAAAGCAGATGCATTTTCAATGATAAAGACCCTAGCTTCCCTGGCCTGCTAACATCAACTCCAAAACTGGACAGATCAGCTTTCAGAAAAAAGAGAGCGGATGAGGGTATGTCTACAGAATATATTAATTGATGAAAACTTTATTCATTACTCGCGGTTTTACTTAAATTATTATACATAAACTGTGTTTACCAATAATTTAGCTTAAAAACATTTTTTTTCAATCATTCGAGTACATTCGGGTAGTCTTGTGTAATGCAGTATTTTGTGTCTATTTAGGTATGGTTAACCTGAGTGCTGAAATCGTGGAAAAATATATGTTCTTAGCGCACCTGAAATGGGCTGTCTGCACTCTCAAAGTGCATGTTGTTGCCAAATGTATTTCATATGCTGTAAACCTAGTTCATAGTTGTTAGTTTCCTTTAATGCCAAACAAACACATACCAATCGTTGGTTAGAAGGCGATCGCCAAATTCGTCCTCGCTTTCTCCCGTGTCGCTGGCTGTCGTGTCGTTTTCGTCGTTTTCGCTTGCATACGGTTCAAACCGATATGGCTCAATAGCTTCAGTTTCTTCTTCAATTTCGTTTTCGCTACCTGCCTCCACACTACAACCATCCGTTTCAATACATGCGTAATCTGTTGAATCGCTTAAGCCGCTGAAATCCCAGTCTGAATCCGAGCTAATGTCGCTATAGCTTGCTGCTCTAACCGCCATGTTTGTTTGTATTGGCATCACTATGTGACGTCACAGGAAAATGGACGGGTGTATATAACGATGGTTAAAATCAGGCACTTTGAAGATTTTTTTAGGGATATTGCGTGATGGGTAAAATTTTGAAAAAAACTTGGAAAAATAAAATAAGCCACTGGGAACTGATTTTTAATGGTTTTAACCCTTCTGAAATTGTGATAATGTTCTTCTTTAAACTCAGCAGCTGATATTGACAATAAAAAGTTGTTCTCGCAAGTTTTGGATAAGAATTCAAACCATAACCAAGCATGCACGACTATAGCTCTTGTCTCAAAGTACTGTCACATCACGCTGTGACTTATTTGGGGGTTTTTGGTGTCTTCCCGTGTGTAGTGTTTTAGTTCTTGTCTTGCACTCTTATTTTGGTGGTTTTTCCTGTTTTGTTGGTATTTTCCTGTAGAAGTTTCATGTCTTCTGTACATTGTTGATTGTCATGTCATGTTCGGATGTAACTTGTGGACGCCGTCTGCTCCACACGCCGTAAGTCTTTGCTGTCGTCCAGCATTCTGTTTTTGTTTACTTTGCAACCAGTTCAGTTTTAGTTTCGTTTTGCATAGCCTTCCCCAAGCTTCAATGCCTTTTCCTTAGCGGCACTCGCTTTTTGTTTATTTTTGGTTTAAGCATTAGATACCTTTTTACCTGCACGCTGTCGTCTGCATATTGTGATCACAACAAACCATGTTTCCGACATCTACAAAGCAATTAGCTACCGGCTGCCACCTACTGATATGGAAGAGTACAACATGGTTACCGTATTTTTCGGACTATAAGTCGCAGTTTTTTTTTATAGTTTGGCCGGGCTCCTGTGCGACTTATATATGTTTTTTCCCTTCTTTATTATGCATTTTCGGCAGGTGCGACTTATACTCCGGTGCGACTTATACTCCGAAAAATACGGTACTCTGCCGCATTCTAGACAGCACCGACACTCAACAACGGCACATTTGCAGATTATTATTACTGGTTTGCAAAAAATATTTTTAACCCAAATAGGCGAAATTACATATTCTCCCACAGCACACCAGCCTGTATCTCACGCCGCGGCACAGTGGTTGAAAAACACTACTGTAACGTATTATTTCCGCGTCTCCCTATGTCTAGCGTTAAAAGATTACAGTTGGTACAAAATGCGGCTGCTAGACTTTTGACAAGAACAAGAAAGTTTGATCACATTACGCCTATACTGGCTCACCTGCACATGCTTCCTGTGCACTTAAGATGCGACTTTAAGGTTTTACTACTTACGTATAAAATACTACATGGTCTAGCTCCATCCTATCTTGCCGATTGTATTGTACCATATGTCCCGGCAAGAAATCTGCGTTCAAAGAACTCCGGCTTATTAGTGATTCCCAGAGCCCCAAAAAAAGTCTGCGGGCTATAGAGTGTTTTCTATTCGGGCTCCAGTACTATGGAATGCCCTCCCGGTAACAATTAGAGATGCTACCTTAGTAGAAGCATTTAAGTCCCATCTTAAAACTCATTTGTATACTCTAGCCTTTAAATAGACCCCCCTTTAAGACCAGTTGATCTGCCGTTTCTTTTCTTTTCTCCTCTGCCCCCCTCTCCCTTGTGGATGGGGGGGCACAGGTCCGGTAGTCATGGATGAAGTGCGGTCTGTCCAGAGTGCATTGGTTGGGGACATCTCTGCGCTACTGACCCGTCTCCGCTCGGGATGGTCTCCTGCTGGCCCCACTATGGACTGAACTCTCACTATTATGTTAGATCCACTACGGACTGGACTTTCACAATATTATGCTAGACCAGTGGTTCTTAACCTGGGTTCAATCGAACCCTAGGGGTTCGGTATGTCGGCCTCAGGGTGTTATGATCCGCTGCCCGGATCATATTCTGTTTGTTTTCAAGTCTCTTGTGTTTTCAGCACCTCTTGAGTTTGTTTGTTTCTGTTGCCATGACGGCAGATTACAGTCACCTGCCTCTGGTTAGTGTTCCGGACGCGCACCTGTTGCCCGGGCACTAATCAGAGGGCTATTTAGTTTATGCGCTGGCCTCATTCGGTCTGTTGGTCTTGTTTGCTCCCATGCAACAAGTTACGCTCTTGGTTTCGCTCATAGTCTGCATTTTTGATATTAGCATCTTTTTGCTACCCCTTTTGTTTTCCGTGCCGTGGGCACCGCGCAGCATATTTTGTTCTACAACTAGAATAAATCATTTATTCTCACCTGCAAACCGCTTCCTGACATCCCTCTGCATCTTGAAAAGACGACCTCCGGCATCACAATGCCACGCAAGCGTAACACAGGGGTTCGGTGGAGCCTCCGCCGCGGAGGTCAAGACACACCCGACTCATCGTGTAAATAAAAACTTCTCCCCATCGGCGTATTACGGATACGGCAACAGCAGAAGTCAGACTGATTTGCAGGTGTGTAATTTGTTGTGAGTTCATGCACTGTGTTGGTTTTGTTCTTTGAACAAGGTGATGTTCATGCACGGTTCATTTTGTGCACCCGTAAAAAAATTTGAGAAAAATAACATTTTATTTTTCATTAAGAAGGGTTCGGTGAATGCGCATATGAAACTGGTGGGGTTCGGTACCTCCAACAAGGTTAAGAACCACTGTGCTAGACCCACTCGACGTCCATTGCATCCGGTCTCCCCTAGAGGGGGTGGGGAGTCACCCACATCTGCGGTCCTCTCCAAGGTTTCTCATAGTCATTCACATTGACATCCCACTGAGTTGTGAGTTTTACCTTGCCCTTATGTGGGCTCTGAACCGAAGATGTCGTCGTGGCTTGTGCAGCCCTTTGAGACACTTGTGATTTAGGGCTATATGAATAAACATTGATTGATTGATTGATTGATTGATATGTGACATGAAGTGAATTGTAGCGCTTTTCTCAAGTGACTCAAAGCGCTTTACATTGTGAAACCCAATATCTAAGTAACATTTTTAAACCAGTGTGGGTGGCACTGGGAGCAGGTGGGTAAAGTGTCTTGCCCAAGGACACAACGGCAGTGACTAGGATGGCGGAAGTGGGGATCGAACCTGGAACCCTGAAGTTCTCATCTCTCATCGGCGGTCACTCGAACGAGTATGACATACTTGCCAACCTTGAGACCTCCGATTTCGGGAGGTGGGGGGGGCGTGTTCGGGGGTGGGGCGGGGCGTGGTTGGGGGCGTGGTTAAGAGGGGAGGAGTATATTGACAGCTAGAATTCACCAAGTCAAGTATTTCAAATATATATATATATATATATATATATATATATATATATATATATATATATATATATCTCCTGAAAATATGCAAACAAAACTGTGTTTAGATAATTGATACTTCAAACTTGCATAAATATAACATGAATATAATATAACTTGGCTTCTGAAAGCTTCAAAATGTAATGAATAAAATGCTAAAGTTGTTGATAAACAAGCAATTATTTTAATAAATAAATATGGTCATTTTAAATGAATTATTATGATAATTTAAAATTAATTATTTCAAATATGTTTATTTTAATGTACCGGTATAATTCTATGGCTGGATGTAATAAGGAGTCAGAAAAAATACAAATAAAAATACAATTAATTTTGATGCTTTTTGCAAAATATAGTAGCAAAATATAGTAAAAATGTATTTAGTTTTTAAAAAAAAATTAATAAATATATTTATTTTTAGGTAAGATAAACATAATAATACAATTTATCTCTAGTCTGGATGATTTAGTTCTTGTCACCCTGTTGTCCTCCTGTAGTGAAAAAAGGCTGTCCTCACTCAGGTCCGCATGGAGCTGGAGAGGGCGTGGCCTCCAGCTCCGGCTGAAAATTGGGAGATTTTCGGGAGAATATTTGTCCCGGGAGGTTTTCGGGTGAGGCGCTGAATTTCGGGAGTCTCCCGGAAAATTCGGGAGGGTTGGCAAGTATGGAGTATGACGATCCTCCTGGTAGGGGTGTATCCCTTTATGGAGGATGCCTGTGCGTGACTTTGTTTAACGTGGGGAGACTGGTGCACAGACAGTCGCCACACGATCCTTGACAGATCCGGGTCAGGGTCAGGTGGCATGGAGTCCAAGACGACTGGAGACCCTTTTCTGCTGCAGCCTTCTTCCGCCATCGCAGCCGCTGTGGTAGTTCTTAAATCTGCCTGCTCCGACGTTTAGGTCTTCACCGTATCCCTGGCTAGGGGGCAGTCAGGTACTAGGCCTTTTCCAAGGGCCACCTGGGGTAACAGTAGTAAAGGGGTTAACCTCCTAGTGCCCCAAGACCCCCATAGAGGAGCCTCCACTGCCGGATGTACTTTAACGTCATGCCCAGGACACATGGTCACTCTACCAACCGAGCTATACCGCCCGGTATAGCGGTATAGCCTAATATCATGGGGATCGCTCGCTGTCGAACAAAATGTGAGCTTCAAAGAGGAAGTGTCTTGCCCGAGGACACAACGGCAGTGACTAGGATGGCCTGCAACCTTGAAGTTTCGTGCATGTCAGGGGCCTCAAAAAAGCATCTAAATATATGGAAGAAAAAACACAGTATTTTCAATAAGGCCCTTGCGGTGCCCTGCATTGCTCCGCTGCTCGGGCCCTTATATTAATAATTAAAGCTGCGAGCAGCATTGAACGGGCCCTTGCATCAGTTGCACCGCGGGGTTCATGACGCTTGCAGTCACATCCTTTCCGATACCCTGACCCACTACCAAAAATCGGCGCATGTTTAAGAAAATTTGACGGTAATCATTTTCCACCACGAGGTGGCGATACAGGCACTACGACAGTTATGCAGTTGCATCCCACCCAACACCCTGATCCACCATCGAACATTTCCGGAAAATCAAAGCATGTGGAATAAACTAAAAACTGTTATGAGTTTTCACCACAAGGGGGCAATATTGGCAACACTGTAGCGAAGCAGTTGCGTCCCACCCAACACCCTGATCCACCATCGAAAATTTCCGGAAAATAGGAGCATGTGGAATGAAGGAAAAACTGTTATGATTTTTCACCACAAGGGGGCGATATTGGCAACACTGTAGCGATACAGTTGCGTCCCACCCATCGTCCTAAGTAAGGAAGTAAAAACTGTTTCACCACAAGGGGGCGACATAGGCGCCATCACAATGATGTGGTTGCATCCCACCCAATACTCCGACCCACCATTAGAAATTTCTGGAAGATTGGAGTTAATGTAAGGAAGTTATGACTAATTCGTAAATAAAATCAAAATACAATGATTTGCAAATCCTTTTCAACTTATATTCAATTGAATAGACTGCAAATGTAGGAACTGAGAAACTTTTCTTTTTTTTTTGCAAATAATCATTAACTGAGAATTTAATGGCAGCAACACACAGCAAAAAAACACACAGGGGCATTTTTACCACTGTGTTACATAGCCTTTCCTTTTGACAACACTCAGTAAACGTATGGGAACTGAGGAGACCAATTTTTGAAGCTTTTCAGGTGGAATTCTTTCCCATTCTTGCTTGATGTACAGCTTAAGTTGTTCAACAGTCCGGGGACTACAGACAGGCCAGTCTAGTACCCGTACTCTTTTACTATGAAGCCACGCTGTTGTAACACGTGGCTTGGCATTGTCTTGCTGAAATAAGCAGGGGCGTCCATGAAAAAGACGCTGCTTGGATGGCAACATATGTTGCTCCAAAACCCTGTATGTACCTTTCAGCATTAATGGTGCCTTCACAGATGTGTAAGTTACCCATGCCTTGGGCACTAATACACCCCCATACCATCACAGATGCTAGCTTTTCAACTTTGTGCCTATAACAATCTGGATGGTTCTTTTATTCTTTGTTGCGGAAGACACCACGTCCACAGTTTCCAAAAACAATTTGAAATGTAGACTCGTCGGACCACAGAACACTTTTCCACTTTGCATCAGTCCATCTTAGATGAGCTCGAACACAGCGGAGCCGGCAGTGTTTCTGGGTGTTGTTGATAAATGGCTTTGGCTTTGCATAGTATAGTTTTAACTTGCACTTACAGATGTAGCGACAAAGTATAGTTACTGACAGTGGTTTTCTGAAGTGATCCTGAGCCCATGTGGTGATATCCTTTTCACACTGATGTCGCTTTTTAAAGCAGTACCCAATGTTACGTGCAGTGATTTCTCCAGATTCTCTGAACTTTTGATGATATTACAGACCGTAGATGGTGAAATCCCCTAAATTCCTTGCAATAGCTCATTGAGAAATGTTGTACTTAAACTGTTCGACAATTTGCTCACGCATTTGTTCACAATTTGGTGACCCACACCCCATTTCCATTTCTTGATCTTGTCTTTTCAGTGTATTCAATTGAATATAAGTTGAAAAGGATTTGCAAATCATTGTATTTTGTTTTTTATGTACGATTTACACAACGTGCCAACTTCACAGGTTTTGGGGTTTATAGTTTACCACCATAAGGGGGCGATTGCCAGTTGCGTCCCACCATCGAAAAAAAACAGAAAGATAGGACCTTGTGGAAGGAAGTTATGATTTTTAATCTCTAATGTTACTGTCTCTTTATGCCTACAAGTATCTTCCCCCTATTCTTGTGCTTGACTGGGAGCAACATCAGTACTGTCATAAGATAATGTAGCCATGGCGAAAAAGAGGTCACATGTCACCAGGCTATAAATAGTGAGAACAGGATGAATTCATTAATTTTTTTTTTTTTTTGTAAATGTTCATAATCCACGTAAAGACGTGTCATAAGTGTTTTTATGGTTTTAAATCACATTAAAGTGACTTGATAATATTATTATCTGTGGCTCAATACAGTGATTTGATACACGTATGATGTGTACATTATACTTAAAATCAGAGCACACTTACATGGAGGAGAACGTCGTTTTAATCGCCCGTGTCTGTCATAAGGCGCACGCAAGCCTCGTCCGCCGCTGGAAGAAATGAAAGCAAAACTCGTAAGTAAATAAAGTCACGTCCTGGCGTTAAATAGGGTTTAAAACACACCTGGGCAAATTAAGGCTTTTCAATCTGGCCCGCCAGACATTCCTAAATAATTTTTTTTAGATCTTTAAGATGGAAACTGTAGCTGCCATCATGATGTGCAGTGATGTTTTCAAATTACCGAAAGTCTTGAACTATACAAAGTATTTCAATGATTGGAATCTGCGCTTTTGCATGAAATACTAGTTACTATGGTAATCTAATTAGTTACTATGGTCATCTAAGTCACAGCAACTCAGATGAGGCACCAAGCAGTGTGGGTGGGGAGTGTTTCCAGAGCGGCCAGCCTGAAATGCGGGTGTCAGGGACAGACGCGGAAGGAGATTTTCACAACAAAGTTCTAAAGCATAGTGATATATCAGATTTTAGGTGGTTTTTTTTTTTTTACCCTTCGCGTTCATATTTCACTATTTGTTGCATTTTTGTTGCGTTTGACTTGATTGTAAAATATGTGGATGAGAGAGTAGGGGGTGACGTTCATATGTTGTCAATATTCAGTGTTTTATCCTTCATAGTTAATATTGTAAATCCCACATTCTTTATTTTCATGTACATTCTGGGTGTCTCATTAAGTAAAAAAATGTAAAATTCCATTCCATTTATAAGGCGATCTGTCATAACGTTTTTAGCATTCAATCAGACATTATTGTGGGGTTTTGTATTAGTGTTACTAAAAATCAGATATACCGGCGCCCAGACACAGCTCAATTTTTGTTTCATCTGACCACAGAACATTCCTCCGGAAGGTCTTATCTTTGTCCATGTGATGTCAGATGAAACAAAAGTATAGCTGTTTGGCCACAATACCCAGCAATATGTTTGGAGGAGAAAAGGTGAGGCCTTTAATCGCAGGAACACCATTCCTACCGTCAAGCATGGTGGTGGTAGTATTACGCTATGGGCCTGTTTTGCTGCCAATGGAACTGGTGCTTTACAGAGAGTAAATAAGACAATAAAAAATGAGGATTATGAGAGATGTCCGATAATGGCTTTTTTGCCGAAATCCGATATTCCGATATTGTCCAACTCTTAATTTCCGATTCCGATATCAACCGATACCGATATATACAGTCCTGGAATTAACACATTTTTATTCCTAATTTTGTTGTGATGCCCCGCTGGATGCATTAAACAATGTAACAAGGTTTTCCAAAATAAATCAACTCAAGTAATGGAAAAAAATGCCAACATGGCACTGCCATGTTTATTATTGAAGTCACAAAGTGCATTCTTTTTTTTAACATGCCTAAAAACAGCAGCTTGAAATTTGGGACATGCTCTCCCTGAGCATGAGGAGGTTGAGGTGGGTGGGGTTGAGGTTGGGGCGGGGTATAGGGGGTAGCAGGGGATGTATATCGTAGCGTCCCGGAAGAGTTAGTGCTGCAAGGGGTTCTGAGTATTTGTTCTGTTGTGTTTATGGTGTGTTACGGTGCGGATGTTCTCCCGAAATGTGTTTGTCATTCTTGTTTGGTGTGGGTTCACAGTGTGGTGCATATTTGTAACAGTGTTAAAGTTGTTTATACGGCCACCCTCAGTGTGACCTGTATGGCTGTTGACCAAGTATGCTTTGCATTCACTTGTGTGTGTGAAAAGCCGTAGATATTATGTGACTGGGCCGGCACGCAAAGGCAGTGTCTTTAAGGTTTATTGGCGCTCTGTACTTCTCCCTACGTCCGTGTACACAGCGGCGTTTTAAAAAGTCATACATTTTACTTTTTGAAACCAATACCGATAATTTTGAAACCGATACCGATAATTTCCGATATTACATTTTAAAGCATTTATCGGCCGATATTATCGGACATCTCTAAGGATTACCTCCAAATTCTTCAGGACAACCTAAAATCATCAGCCCGGAGGTTGTGTCTTGGGCGCAGTTGTGTGTTCCAACAGGACAATGACCTCAAACACACGTCAAAAGTGATAAAGGAATGGCTAAATCAGGCTAGAATTAAGGTTTTAGAATGGCCTTCCCAAAAGTCATGACTTAAACGTGTGGACAATGCTGAAGAAACAAGTCCATGTCAAAAAATCAACAAATGTAGCTGAACTGCACCAATTTTGTCAAGAGAAGTGGTCAAAAACTCAACCAGAAGCTTGTGGATGGCTACCAAAAGCGCCTCATTGCAGTAAAACTTGCCAAGGGACATGTAACCAAATATTAACATTGCTGTATGTATACTTTTGACCCAGCAGATTTGGTCACATTTTCACTAGATCCATAATAAATTCATAAAAGAACCAAACTTCATGAGTGTTTTTTATGACCAACAAGTATGTGCTCCAATCACTCTATCACAAAAAAATAAGAGTTGTAGAAATAATTGGAAACTCAAGACAGCCACGACATTATGTGCTTTACAAATGCATGTAAACTTTTGACCTTGTATCTTTATAATCATGTTTGAATTTAAAGGCCTACTGAAACCCACTACTACCGACCACGCAGTCTGATAGTTTATATATCAATGATGAAATCTTAACATTGCAACACATGCCTATACGGCCGGGTTAGCTTACTAAAGTGCAATTTTAAATTTTGCGCGAAATATCCTGCTGAAAACGTCTCGGTATGATGACGTCAGCGTGTGACGTCGCGGATTGTAGAGGACACTTTGGGACAGCATGGTGGCCAGTTATTAAGTCGTCTGTTTTTATCGCAAAATTCCACAGTATTCTGGACATCTGTGTTGGTGAATCTTTTGCAGTTTGTTCAATGAACAATGGAGACAGCAAAGAAGAAAGCTGTAGGTGGGAAGCGGTGTATTGCGGCAGGTGTTGTGCCGGATAACGCACCCCCGCCGTAGAATGCACCCCCTGACTGTTGTGCCGGATAACACAGCCGGTGTTTCATTGTTTACATTCCCGGAAGATGACAGTCAAGCTTTACCATTGGCCTGTGGAGAACTGGGACAACAGAGACTCTTACCAGGAGGACTTTGAGTTGGATACGCAGACACGGTACCGTGAGTACGCATGCAGCTGCGGCTTCCAAACATTTGATCGCTCGCCCGTACGTGCGTGCCGCTATGTGCATGTCACGTACGTAACTTTGGGGAAATATATGTGCTGTATGAACTTTGGGGAGGTGAACAGTACTTTGGGCTGTGGGATTGAGTGTGTTGTGCAGGTGTTTGAGTTGTATTGGCGGGTTATATGGACGGGAGGGGGGAGGTGTTTGTTATGCGGGATTAATTTGTGGCATATTAAATATAAGCCTGGTTGTGTTGTGGCTAATAGAGTATATATATGTCTTGTGTTTATTTACTGTTTTAGTCATTCCCAGCTGAATATCAGGTCCCACCCGCCTCTCACAGCATCTTCCCTATCTGAATCGCTCCCACTGTCCCCTAGTCCTTCACTCTCACTCTCCTCATTCACAAATCTTTCATCCTCGCTCAAATTAATGGGGAAATCGTCGCTTTCTCGGTCCGAATCGTTCTCGCTGCTGGTGGCCATGATTGTAAACAATGTGCAGATGTGAGGAGCTCCACAACCTGTGACGTCACGTTACTCGTCTGCTACTTCCGGTACAGGCAGGGCTTTTTTATCAGCGACCAAAAGTTGCGAACTTTATCGTCGATGTTCTCTACTAAATCCTTTCAGCAAAAATATGGCAATATCGCGAAATGATCAAGTATGACACATAGAATGGACCTGCTATCCCAGTTTAAATAAGAAAATCGCATTTCAGTAGGCCTTTAATAAAGAGATTATTTACAGTAATAATTAGAAAAAATAATAAATGAATCACTTGACAGCACAAACCGTTGTGTTTATTTGTTTTGGGAAAGGTGGCTGTTATTACTACTAACCGGCGCCTTATTAAACTCCTTCACTTGAGGAACTCCTTTAAGAACAACAACCTCAGAGTCTGAGTTGAGGCTATATTCCTCCCACCAGTTTCCTCATGTATCCAGTCAGTCACACTAAATTATGTTCATTCAAAGTAGGGAAACCTTCACATAAGATGGATTTTTTTTTTTGTTCCCCGAAACACTATTAGGCAAGAAGACCAAAATAATTGTTGCTTTCTGTTGTATTCATTAGTGGGATCTCTTTGATGAAAAGTCCAATAGAAAACAGTACATGCCATGTTCTTTAGTCAGACTTTTAGTAGACTTTTTGGTAGGACAACAAAGTTTCTCTGTGGTGGACAGATGCATTCTGGACAGGAAAGAAGTCTAACAAGGCAACCGATGTGTCAAAATATGTTTCAACCACTTTGACATGAGTCCCTATTTAAAGGCAGTCCTTCAGCGGAGGCAAGTGTGAGGTCAGGAGGACACGTATGTGCGTGTGATATCTCTTAGAGAAGTGTAAAACGACACTTGTTTCCTGTGCGGTGGATATCTCCAAAGGTTTCCACTGTTTGGATTGGCTCGATGAATTCTTTGTGAGAACTTTTATGTGTTTGTTATTTGAACAGACTTTTTTTTTTTTTTACAGGTGACCTGATGTCTGTATACACAACCAAGGGTTTTTTTTGTTCTGTTTTACTTGACAAAGAGGTAAGAACTGCTTCAGAAACACCTCCCACACGCCTTCAGACTCCAGGGGCCCCTGCAATGTTTGGTCTGGGGCGTCAGGGCCGATTTACTTTGACCACAACAGTGAGTAGGCGACGTCGTCTCCAGATGATGACATAACCTGACATTTTTCCTGTCTTTGCATTGGTTAAACACAAATGTAAATGTGCAGTAATCTTACCTAGTCCTAGACTAGACTATGGCCCATGTTTTAAACCAGGGATGTCAAACTTGTTTTTGTTGAGGGCCACATCGCCGTTATGGCTGCCATCAGAGGGCAGCTTGTAACTGAATTTTCTGGATTTCATTATTAATTATATACATTGTTTGAAGTAGGGTGTTGATTTTACTGTAAAAACTTTACATTTATAAAATATTACTGTAAAATAGTGTTTTTTTTTAATTCATTTTTTACAAAATTTTTTGGTAAATGGAAAAACAGTATGTGGAGGGGGGCGTGGTCTGCGGGCCTGCCGCAGTGTGGAAGGACTGGCTTCGAAGTCAGTGGTAGGTGAGTAGATTGCCCACCTGGGGAATTTGTTATCTAATCACCTGTCGCCCTAATTAGGGGGGGGGGGTTGGAGCGAGAGAGAGAGAGACACGCGCCCAGAGCCGAACGTATATTGCTGGAAAGCAAGCCAAATAAAAGACTTGTACTGTATACCGGGCTCCCGAAGATCTGTCGGCTAGGAGAACCCACACAAGAGGGTAACCTCCACACAGTACCACTGTTTTTTTGGGGTGGTTTTACGGAAAAAAACTGGCAGCTTATTTGCCAGAATTTATGTGTTTGGTTTTTACAACATTATATTGTTAATGGAAAAACAGTACAAGTTATTTTATTATTATGATTGTTTTCTACCGGGAAAACAAATGTACTGTCTTTCCATTCAAAGTAAAACACCGTTAAAAAAACAAAAAACAAAAAACAAAAAAAATATTTTACAGTCAGAAACTGGCGGCTCAGTCAACAGAATTTTAACGCAAAAAAAACAATACCGTATTTTTCGGATTGTAAGTCGCAGCTTTTTTCACAGTTTGGCCGGTGGTGCGACTTATACTCAAGAGCATAAGCGTGAAATTATTAACACATTACCGTAAAATATCAAATACAATTATTTAGCTCATTCACGTAAGAGACTAGACTTATAAGATTTCATGGGATTTAGCAATTAGGAGTGACAGATTGTTTGGTAAACGTATAGCATGTTCTATATGTTATAGTTATTTGAATGACTCTTACCATAATATGTTACGTTAACATACCAGGCATGTTCTCAGTTGGTTATTTATGCCTCATATAACGTACACTTATTTAGCCTGTTGTTCACTATTCTTTATTTATTTTAAATTGCCTTTCAAATGTCTATTCTTGGTGTTGGCTTTTATCAAATACATTTTCCCAAAAAATGTGACTTACATATGTTTTTTTCCTTCTTTATTATGCATTTTCGGCAGGTGCGACTTATACTCCGGAGCGACTTATACTCCGAAAAATACGGTAGTCTTTTTTTTCTTCTTCAATTTACAGTAATATGCTGTAAAGAGCAAAGTAAAATGTATTGTCATTTTTATTAATTTGATGGGTAGTTTGCTGTCAAGTTAAGTATTTTTATTTAGACAAAAACATGTTTGTATTAAACTGTAATATTTGTTGCAATATTGGATACTATTAAAGTTTAAAAGGTATGCAATTTCAAGCAGTACATATATTTTTTTCTGTCAAAATTAAAAAAATCTAATAATTTTAGTGAGAAAATGTTGAGTACTTTATTGACACATAACATTTCCAGGTGTTTTCGGGCCAGATTAAATTATGTCGCGGGCCAGATCTGGCCCCCGGGCCTTGGATTTGACACCGGTGTTTTAAACCCTAAAGCCTCCCCGGCTTTTCTCACTACATGATTTAAAAACAATCCGCATGGCACTGATAACCCATAATTTTTCTACTCAGCCGAAATAATTGCAGCCCTTTTTTTAAAACTTGATACTTTGTTCTTTCTGCGAGCTACGCTTACAAAGCAGCCATGATGACGCAAGTCCCTTGTTCTTTTATCCCGGGAGACAATAATTAAGTTAATACACCAGGATGGTGTATTCCATGCCTGAAAGCAGATAATTATTATGAAAAATGTGTGGATTGAAACCGGCTTTGTTGTCAAAATTATGCACCCGTGAAATAAGAGTGGAGCCATGTCTGTTCTGTGAGGCTGGTCGACATACAATTAATTCCTTTTAGTGAAAAAAGGCCGTCAAAAAATCTTTTATGTACATACAAGAAATGTTTTAAGTGACATTTGTTGACACTCAGTTAAGGACTTGAGTGAGATACCATACCAACTTTATTTATAAAACCCTTTAAAAACAACCACAGTTGAAGAACAAAAGGCTGTACACTACAAAGAAATAGAGGCAAAGGACGGACTAAAAAATTAAATTTAAAACAGAAGTAAAATACACATTGAAAAAGCAAATACAAATTACCCTAAGAACAATTTGTTAGATAAAAATCAGTTTAAAAGTTAAAAACAGTTAAAAATGGGTTTTTAAAGGGGAACATTATCACAATTTCAGAAGGGTTAAAACCATTAAAAATCAGTTCCCAGTGGCTTATTTTATTTTTTGAAGTTTTTTTCAAAATTTTACCCATCACGCAATATCCCTAAAAAAAGCTTCAAAGTGCCTGATTTTAACCATCGTTATATACACCCGTCCATTTTCCTGTGACGTCACACAGTGATGCCAATACAAACAAACATGGCGGATAGAACAGCAAGATATAGCGACATTAGCTCGGATTCAGACTCGGATTTCAGCGGCTTAAGCGATTCAACAGATTACGCATGTATTGAAACGGATGGTTGTAGTGTGGAGGCAGGTAGCGAAAACGAAATTGAAGAAGAAACTGAAGCTATTGAGCCATATCGGTTTGAACCGTATGCAAGCGAAACCGACGAAAACGACACGACAGCCAGCGACACGGGAGAAAGCGAGGATGAATTCGGCGATCGCCTTCTAACCAACGATTGGTATGTGTTTGTTTGGCATTAAAGGAAACTAACAACTAGGAACTAGGTTTACAGCATATGAAATACATTTGGCAACAACTTGCACTTTGAGAGTGCAGACAGCCCATTTCAGGCGCGCTAAGAACATATATTTTTCCACGATTTCAGCACTCAGGTTAACCATACCTAAATAGACACAAAATACTGCATTACACAAGATTACCCGAATGTACTCGAATGATTGAAAAAAATAAATGTTTTTAAGCTAAATTATTGGTAAACACAGTTTATGTATAATCATTTACGTAAAACCGCGAGTAATGAATAACGTTTTCATCAATTAGTATATTCTGTAGACTTACCCTCATCCGCTCTCTTTTTTCTGAAAGCTGATCTGTCCAGTTTTGGAGTTGATGTCAGCAGGCCAGGGAAGCTAGGGTCAATATTCTTCTCTTGATCATCTTCGGTGGCATAAGGGACGGTAGAAGCGGTGTGAGCCAAGACATCCAGGGGGTTTAGCTCGCTCGTCTGCGGGAACAAACTGCCGCCATTGCTTGCCGTGCTACCGAGGCCCTTTGCCCCTGAATATTTCACACACTCCGGCAGATTCAATGGGGTTCTGGCGGCAGATTTCTTTGACTTTATCGTTGGAAATGCATCTGCTTTGAGTGTCGCAGGATATCCACACATTTTTGCCAGCATCTCTGTCATAGCATAGCTTTCGTCGGTAAAGTGTGCGGAACAAACGACTGACCATTTCGTCGGCTTTCCCCACACCCTCGTATTTTGAACAAATTTCGTCCAATTTCCTGCGACTTTCGCATCTTTGGGCCACTGGTGCAACTTGAATCCGTCCCTGTTCGTGTTGTTACACCCTCAGACAACACACCGACGAAAGTGAGAAAATGGCGGATTGCTTCCCGATGTGACGTCACGTTGTGACGTCATCGCTCCGAGAGCGAATACTAGAAAGGCGTTTAATTCGCCAAAATTCACCCATTTAGAGTTTGGAAATCGGTTAAAAAAATATATGGTCTTTTTTCTGCAACATCAAGGTATATATTGACGCTTACATAGGTCTGGTGATAATGTTCCCCTTTAAGGGAGAACTTCCCTTTTTTGGAATTTGGTCTATCATTCACAATGCTTATCTAAGACAAAAACACATGTCTGTCATGATCTGTGGTCTGGATTATGTTTAGTTATTTTTTGTTAGTTTTTTGACTCTTTTAGTTCCTGTTTGCGCTCCCTTGTTTGTTTTAGTTTCCATGACGACTTATGATTTTCACCTGTCTCTTGCGTTCGTGTATGTGTATATACATACATACGTACATACATACACATCAGTGACGGGCAGTCACTAGAGGCAGGTGAGGCGGGGCCTCACCTGCCATCATGGAAAGAAAAAAAATGTAAAAAGAAAAAAAATTAATTAAATGGTTATATGTATCCAGTGATTATACTATAGAGTTATTTTCCATTTAACTTCACCAGTTTTAGATTATTTTTTATTCAAAATCGCTGAATTTTCACATTCGCCGTTCAAATACTGAGAAGAGACGGTGCGGTGAACAGCAGCCAGTTGAGGCACGTCACTCAGTGCCTCAACATGGATTCCGGACTCGGCTAACTGCTGGCCTGCTGTGCAGTGAGACTGTATTGCTATATGAATTATATTATACATTTCCATAGTTTAGTTAGCTGAGGTATATAATGTACAGTGTATTTTGTCAACAACTGTATGTGTGTAACGTATTTCTTGTGCTGAGCGATCATAAAACGGCTGCAAAAGATGCACTGGCTGAGGCTCCAGTAACCCCGCCTCCTGCACCCTCGCCGTAGAATTGTTATATCAACTAAAGCCCACACTTAAACTTTCCACGTGCAAGATTGAATCTATTTAAAAAAGTTATTTCATAAGAAGCCAAAAAGTGCAAAAACAATAATGTTGGTGTTGGAGGAGTTGTGAATGACTGCAGGGCCACAACATTAGGTACACCTGCAGACTGCAGGTGTATCTAATTCACAACTCCTCCAACACGAACATTATTGTTTTTGCACTTTTTGGCTTCTTATTAAATAACTTTTGTAACCTATTTTCATGGGCTTTTCTCTTTGTGATGTTAAGTTCCTGTTATGCGCTGTTATACAGTATATGCCTTGAGCTCTTATTTTGAAGGCGCTAAGAGCGGAAGTGATGTGACACGGAGTGGAGCGGAGGTTTTTGAAAGAAGGTAAATAAAGTGGTCCTCGTGTAAACTGGAGCCTCCGTGTTTGTTATTTTGTAGTTTCATACAGTATAGGCGACATTTATAAACCCTCGGTTACACTTTTTTAAATAGATTCAATCTTGTACGTGGAAAGTTTAAGTGAGGGCTTTAGTTGTGGACTTCATTTATAAGTAAAGGTAAGACCATAATAACGTTTTTTTTATTAAATGTGCTTTTTTGTGTGCTACAGTTTGTATGTGTAAAGTTAAAGTTAAGTTAAAGTACCAATGATTGTCACACACACACGAGGTGTAATGAAATTTGTCGTCTGCATTTGACCCATCCCCTTGATCACCCCCTGGGAGGTGAGGGGAGCAGTGGGCAGCAGCGGCGCCGCGCCCGGGAATCATTTTTGGTGATTTAACCCCCAATTCCAACCCTTGATGCTGAGTGCCAAGCAGGGAAGAATGCTGGTATGAGCTTTTAAACATAACCCGTTAACTGCTGCCAATCAAATGGTGAATAAGATACTCTTTAGGGTTCATATGTTTGTAAATCTGACTGTGATGAAGTCAGTGCATCACCAGCCATCAACCTCATCGCACGTCACTGATACACATATATGTATAGAAACATAGGCATTAGAATACATGATTAAGTCAGCTGTGGCTGCTTTTTCAGGCTTCTGATTGGACCAAACGAACATGACAGATGGTATACATATTTTTATAAAAACTCCACTAATGTGGATAGACATAAATAAAATGGCCTCAGTCTGTTCTGAAATTGTACGACCCTTTGGTTGTACGTGTTTGGAGGTTCCACTTTGTTGTAAAGTGGATGGTGGCTTACTGATTAATCAAGCATACAGCTATTAATTAGTATGTGACCTCAGGCTTCAACAGCCCTCTAACTCCATAGACTAAAGTGCTCATTACAGCCCACGCTTTGTTCTCTGGACCGTTGTATTTGGTCTCAAATGTATGCACCTGCACAGCTTTTCTTGTTGGGATGGAAAATGGGCACTGGACCTCATCGTTAAGATAACCAGTGAAGTAGACCATTTCTGTTTCAGGGCATTGAGGAGGGGAACAACGCATCAGGTAGGTTGCCCGAGGCCATTACCCCGTGTTTAAATGGAACAAAAAGCCCTCTGACACTGCGCATAGTCTGGCCCGAGTGATTCAGTCCACGTCATCTTGGTGAATGCGCTCACACGGGCAAACATGTGGATGTACTCAGTTGACTGAGTGTAGCTCGTTGATGGATTTACAGTCGTGGTCAAAAGTTGACATACACTTGTAAAAAACATAATGTCATGGCTGTCTTGAGTTTCCAATAATTTCTACAACTCTTATTTTTTTGTGATAGAGTGATTGGAGCACATACTTGTTGGTCACAAAAAACATTCATGAAGTTTGGTTCTTTTATGAATTTATTATGGGTCTACTGAAAATGTGAGCAAATCTGCTGGGTCAAAAGTATACATACAGCAATGTTAATATTTGGTTACATGTCCCTTGGCAAGTTTCACTGCAATAAGGCACTTTTGGTGGCCATCCACAAGCTTCTGGTTGAATTTTTGACCACTCCTCTTTACAAAAATGGCACAGTTCAGCTAAATTTGTTGGTTTTCTGACATGGACTTGTTTCTTGGTCTTATCTTTGTCCATGTGATGTCAGATGAAACAAAATATTAGCTGTTTGGCCACAATACCCAGCAATATGTTTGGAGGAGAAAAAGGTGAGGCCTTTAATCCCAGAACACCATTCCTACCGCCAAGCATGGTGGTGGTAGTATAATGCGCTGGGCCTGTTTTGCTGCCAATAGAACTGGTGCTTTACAGAGAGTAAACGGGACAATGGAAAAGGAGGATTACCTCCAACTTCTTCAGGACAGCCTAAAATCATCAGTTGGGTGTTCAAACAGGACAATGACCCCAAACACACGTCAAAAGTGGTAAAGGAATGGCTAAATCAGGCTGGGATTAAGGTTTTAGAATGGTCTTCTCAAAGTCCTGACTTAAACGTGTGGATAATGCTGAAGAAACAAGTCCATGTCAGAAAACCAACACATTTAGCTGAACTGCACCAATTTTGTCAAGAGGAGTGGTCAAAAATTCAACCAGAAGCTTGTGGATGGCTACCAAAAGCGCCTTATTGCAGTGAAACTTGCCAAGGGACATGTAACCAAATATTAACATTGCTGTATGTATACTTTTGACCCAGCAGATTTGCTCACATTTTCAGTAGACCCATAATAAATTCATAAAAGAACCAAACTTCATGAATGTTTTTTGTGACCAACAAGTATGTGCTCCAATCACTCTATCACAAAAAAATAAGAGTTGTAGAAATGATTGGAAACTCAAGACAGCTATGACATCATGTTCTTTACAAGTGTATGTCAACTTTTGACTACGACTGTATACTAAACCACATCAACAAGCCATGCCAAACCTGCTGATCTCCTTGTTGGACATCTGAAAACTTTATCAGTGCCTCAAAGGGTGCTCTGATGTGTGCTTTCAGCATCACCCATGAGTCACTCATGACCAGTAAACCGAGGGAGGGTTGACCTCCCCCAGGAATCGCTTGTTGCCGAAGATGAATAGATTTTGACATTAGGTCATCTTTCAACTCTTTGCCCCGTAGACTACTTCAAGAGCGCCGGAAGCCTGGGATAGTCATTGGCCAGGTGCCAGAAACTCCTGTTTTGGCGGTTTCGGAGCTCAGTCCAGAAAATATCTGTCCCCGTCAGGGCTGACTAATGGCTGAAAGATGTTTGCGGCGCTCCGTGTTAGCTGTGGGAAAAAGTGCCAGGAAACAGGGCATATTTAGAGCGGTTCCTCTGCACACTCGCAGCTGGAGCTGCATGACGTTGTCCTTCGCACCACAGCTGTCATTTTCACAGCTTCTCCCCAGACGTCAGACACCAGAGGGAGGGCTTGTGGTTGTAGGGCTGGTGGAATTCCATGTTCCCATGCTCTTTAGTGCAATGATTACGAGGTGAATTCAGAGAAACACACACACACACACTCGATGATTACTAACTTTGATCCGCGAGATGTGCTCGCCAGCAACACCCCCGGCCCTACGTCTCGGAGACTCAACACACCCTGCCATCGTCAACAAGGCGGACTGGCTGGCTTGGTCCAACCCATTGGCCGCGCTCCGCATAACAATGTGGAGGCATGATGCAACCACCGCTCTTGATTATATTGCTCACTGGAAGAGTTGTTTTGTAAGGCACTTCACACTCAAATCCCCTCACTTCCCATAAGCCCTCGCTAATGGAGGAAGTGATTAAGAAGCAAAGCATCTCAAGAAGCTCCCTGCTCTTACGCTCGGGTGAGAAACGACTGCCTCGTCATTGAGATTTGTCATTTGTTTCCATGGGGGAAGGAAGGAAACTGTGTGTGTGTGTGTGTGTGTGTGTGTGTGTGTGTGTGTGTGTGTGGCGGACAAAACCACAATAAAGCAGTGATACACTGCAATGTGTCATTCCCAGCACACCTGCACCACTTAGATGCACATAGCGACTACTGGATGAGACATATAAGGACATGAACTCTGTGAAATAAATGGCAGACTCGCCGCGTCCGTCAAGCATTTGTCTGCCAGAGCGGGCATTTAAAATAGGCATTTTCTGGAATAGAGCTAATAAATTATCAGTAGGTGTGGACTAGGGTTGTACGGTATACCGGTATTAGTATAGTACCGCGATACTAATGAATCATATTCGGTAGTATACCGCCTCTGAAAAGTACCCCCCATCGTCGTCGTGTCATTGCTGGTTTACGAGCAGACGAGCATGTTCGGCAGCGCACAACCACTGAGTACTTACAAGCAGACACAGCGTGTACACAGAAAAGGGGAGAACGGACACATTTTGGCTTAAAAACTGACGATAAAGGTGAAGTTATAACACTGAAACCAGGAAGAGGTGCTTTAAGACATGGCTAATGTCCATCCGCAATCGGCAGTGTTTTAGCTAGTTCTAAATCACTAATCCTCGCCTCCATGGCGACAAATAAAGTACGTTTCTTACAAGTATCTTCCCTGCAGGAATAGCTAAACATGCTTCACTACACACCGTAGCCATACTTGCCAACCTTGAGACCTCCGAATTCGGAAGATGGGGGCGGCGGGGTGGAGTTGGGGGTGGGGAGGGGGGGCGGGGTTGTGGGGGGCGGGGTTGTGGGGGGCGGGGTTTTGTGGTAGCGGGGGTGTATATTGCAGCGTCCCAGAAGAGTTAGTGCTGCAAGAGGTTCTGGGTATTTGTTCTGTTGTGTTTATAGACTTAGACTTAGACTTCCTTTTTATTGTCATTCAAATTTGAACTTTACAGCACAGATAAGAACAAAATTTCGTTACATAAGCCATACTTGCCAACCTTGAGACCTCAGATTTCGGGAGGTAGGTGGGGGCGGGGGGCGTGGTTAAGAGGGGAGGAGTATATTTACAGCTAGAATTATTATTTCATGTACATATATATATATATATCCCTTAAAACAAGTAAAAGACTCTAACATAAAATCAGCTTAGTGAGAAGAATTATCTTATCAGACAGAAAATAGGCAAATATCACCCTTATTTGAGATATTTAATCTTACTTAGATTTCAGTTTTTGCAGTGTAGTAGACTCCACCATCACTACACTGCAAAAAGTCAGTGTTCAAAAACAAGAAAAAAAAAAATACAAAAGTTATGGGGTATTTTATTTGAACTAAGCAAAAAGCAAAAAATATCTGCCAATAGAACAAGAACATTTGGCTTGTCAAGACTTTCCAAAACAAGTACAATTAGCTAACCTCAATTAACCCAAAAATACTTTAAAATAAGTATATTCTCACTAATAACAAGTGCACTTTTCTTGGTAGAAAAAAAAGAGACCTTTTTGCTCAATATGTTGAAAAATATTCTTAAATTAAGTAAATGCTAGTGCCATTATCCTGACATAATGATATGCGCTCCGTATTACATTTCTTGAAACCAGCAAACTTATACTAAAAACTAATTTATTGTTCTTAATGGAAAGGCAACAAGGCAACCGCTTGTTACTCTCTGGGTTTCCTAGCCGCTCAGGCAAATCATATGGTCTAAAAATGCATTTTTCCATCGATAACATGACATCATCGCGCCAAGTGCGTGCTCTTTCAGTCAATTAGTGCGCATATATGCAGCCCGGCCCCCGTCCAAAATTTTTTTAATTGTAATTTTGAGGAATTTATCTGAATGTGCATGAACTATTTCTGTTCAAAATTGTTTGAAATGTTAAATGTTTAAATATTAACTGTCAGTTTACTGTACTGTGCCAACTGTACTACTATATGAGTACCGGTACGTGTTTTCTATTGTTTCATTGACAATGAAACAGCAAAGTCAATTTGGCTGTCATCTGTTTTAATTATGAGACACAAATGTGTCAAAATCATAATTTTTTTTTTCATGCTTGAAATAAGAAATGATTACTTTAAAAAAGTAGTTTTATACTTGTGAGTGTTGATGACACAGCTTTGCAACAGTTGATATTCTAGTTTCAAGCATGTTTTACTCAATATAGGTCATAACATCTCAGCAACAAGCTGGAATATCTTACTGAGATCATTTAGGACCAAAACACTTAAAACAAATAAAACACTCTAACATAAAATCTGCTTAGTGAGAAGAATGATCTTATCAGACGGAAAATAAGCAAATATCACCCTTTTTTGAGATATTTAATCTTACTTAGATTTCAGTTTTTGCAGTGCAGGTTTGACGTCACCTTATAGCTGAGCTTGCTTATGTCTTTCTATCAGTGTGGACTTTGCTCTTGGGCTGAATATGCATGCAATGTAATTACCTCGGCAGGCTGGGGCAATCAATGCTCTGACCTGCATAGTGAATAAATCATTGACACTCCACCCTGACCACAAAAAAAAAAAAAAAAGTCAAATTCCTTCCCGTGAGTGCAAACTTAAAAGTTATCCTTTTTTTATTTATTTATTATTTTTGACAAGCTGTGTGTGAGTCACAATGAGTAATTCTTCTCAAAATCGATCTTATCTCACTCCTCGACTCATGTTGAAGGAACTTCCTATGAGTGATGACAAGAGGTGACAATTACAGTACTTTAAAGTAATGTGACTCAAGCAAAAGTAAAAAGTAGTCATCCAAATAAGTACTCAAGTATTGACTAACTATTAAGTAACTTCTGATTTATTTAGTAGATATTTAAACAGTATTTGCACTACAACTACTAAATATGCACATTTTACAGTAGGGCTGGCACCACACGATTTGATTCGATTCGATTCTTGGGGGTAACGATTCGAGTCAGAATCGATTCTCGATTCAAATTCAATACCTTTTATAGGCGCAAGTTCTATGATTAAATGGTAAATGAGTTATACTTGTATGGCGCTTTTCTACCTTCAAGGTACTCACTATTGACACTATTTCCACATTCACCCATTCACACACACACACATTCACACACTGATGACGGGAGCGGCCATGCAAGGTTGAAGAGTCTTGCTCAAGGTCGCAACAGGCGTGACGAGGATGGGGATCAAATCAGGAACCCATGAGTTGCTGGCACGGCCACTCTACCACCCGAGCCACGCCGACCCACATTCCTCCATACAACAGATAAACAGTAGTAATAAATGTATATATTACTTAAAAGAAAACCGGCTTTGTTTAATAAAATTCTCTCCAAACTAGCGTTGTCCCGATACCAA
Source organism: Nerophis lumbriciformis (assembly GCF_033978685.3). Classification (NCBI taxonomy): domain Eukaryota; kingdom Metazoa; phylum Chordata; class Actinopteri; order Syngnathiformes; family Syngnathidae; genus Nerophis; species Nerophis lumbriciformis. Next base: position 51,641,813 of record NC_084550.2, on the reverse strand, counting down.
TATTTTGGTACCGGTACCAAAATATATTTCGATACTTTTCTTTATAAAGGAGACCACAAAAAATTGCATTATAGGCTTTATTTTAACTAAAAATCTTACGGTACTTTAAACATATGTTTCTTTTTTCAAGTTTGTCCTTGAATAAAATAGTGAACATACGAGACAACTTGATGAGGTGGCCACTTGTGTACCCCGCCTTCCGCCCGAATGCAGCTGAGATAGGCTCCAGCATCCCCCGTGACCCCGAAAGGGACAAGCGGTAGAAAATGGATGGAGTAAGCAAACAAAGGCTCCCAATTTAGCTGCTGACATATGCAGTAACATATTGTGTCATTTATTATTCTATTATTTTGTCAAAATTATTAAGGACAAGTGGTAGAAAATGAATTATTAATCTACTTGTTCATTTACTGTTAATATCTGCTTACTTTTTCTTTTAACATGTTCAATCTACACTTCTGTTAAAATGTAATAATCACTTATTCTTGCTGTTGTTTGGATACTTTACATTAGTTTTGGACATACTTGCCAACCTTGAGACCTCCGAATTCGGGAGATGGGGGCGGGGGGAGGTTGAGGTGGGTGGGGTTGGGGATGGTATATTTTAGCGTCCCGGAAGAGTTAGTGCTGCAAGGGGTTCTGGGTATTTGTTCTGTTGTGTTTATGTTGTGTTATGGTGCGGATGTTCTCCCGAAATGTGTTTGTCATTCTTGTTTGGTGTGGGTTCACAGTGTGGCGCATATTTGTAACAGTGTTAAAGTTGTTTATACGGCCACCCTCAGTGTGACCTGTATGGCTGTTGATCAAGTATGCGTTGCATTCACTTGTGTGTGTTTAAAAGCCACATATATTATGTGACTGGGCCGGCACCCTGTTTGTATGGAGGAAAAGCGGACGTGACGACAGGTTGTAGAGGACGTTTAAGGCACGCCCCCAATATTGTTGTCCGAGTGGAAATCGGGAGAATGGTTTCCCCCGGGAGATTTTCGGTAGGGGCGCTGAAATTTGTGAGTCTCCCGGGAAAATCGGGAGGGTTGGCAAGTATGGTTTTGGATGATACCACAAATTTGGCTATCAATCCGATACCAAGTAGTTACAGGATCATACATTGGTCATATTCAAAGTCCTCATGTGTCCACGGACATATTTCCTGAGTTTATAAACATAATATGAATTTTTTTTTAAACGAAAAAAATACTTTGTGATGCTAAAATATATCGATGTAATCATAGTAGTATCGACTAGATACACTCCTGTACTTGGTATCATTACCGTGAATTTTAGGTGTCGATCCACCAATGGTATTTATTTACATTTTAACGCCGGTGAGCTACGGTGTGTAGTGAAGCATGTTTAGCTATTCCTCGTCCTGCAGGGATGATACTTGTAAGAAACGTACTTTATTTGTCGCCATGGAGGCGAGGATTAGTGATTTAGAAGTAGCTAAAACACTGCCGATTGCGGATGGACTTTAGCCGCGAGCTAGCTAGCCATGTCTTAAAGCACCTCTTCCTGAGGGTGTTTCAGTGTTAGAACTTCACCTTTATCGTTAGTTTTTAAGCCAAAATGTGTCCGTTCTCCCTTTTCTGTCTACACACTGTGTCTGCTTGTAAGTACTCTGTGATTGTTCGCTGCCGAACATGCTCCTCTGCTCGTAAAACCAACAATGACACGACGTGACGACGGACGGGGGGTATAGTACCGAATATGATTCATTAGTATCGCGGTACCATACTAATACCGGTATACCGTACAACCCTGGTAACTCCAGTAATTCTCTGATGATGACATCATGATGCAGAAAGACAGCCTGTAATCCAAAGCGTGTCTAGTTTATGTTACAGTACAATGTAATGCACACCCTCCTTCCTGGCCTTTAGGAATCCCAAAAATGTGCTTTAAATTCGAACGGCCCATTAAAGGTCTGTCAACGTAATGATAAGCCTACGGGATATAAGGGAGGCCCCCTGGTGCCCAAGTTGTAAAGCATTTAGAAACAAAGAACTCTCTCTGTTCTCTCCACACAAACACACACACACCTCTCCTTTTGGCCCGTATTGATTTAACACACGGGGTGATTGTCGCTATTGTCTGGTTGTGTTTGGTTAGCCTGCATGTCACTGTGCGGGTTTGTTTAGCCTGCTTTGGTAGGGTGACATAGTTAATAAACCACCACTTCAATGCGAGGTGGGCTGCGTGACTTTTCTACGAGGAGCATTACAGTACGTCCGCTTCATGGCAAGTTTTTTTTAATTCATTCAATTAAAAAAAAAAAAAAAAAAAAAAACATGTTTCACAGATATATTTCTTAAATCCAAAACACTTTTCCGCACATTTTACTTTACAGACCACCTACAATACCCTTTCTGGCCGTCTTTTTTCCATGCAAATGAACCCCTCCACGCCTCGCCCCCTCCAGCTGGCTGCTTCTGTGACCCTGTCTACATTAAGCCGGATAACTCCTTAAACTAATAATTATTCAGCCTAAGCCCCTTTTCGGCCACACTAAACCATCGTTTAAGGTTCCTTTTCTTGGATATTTTTTTTACACGGGTAAGTGCGCCGTATATTTCTTGAATCTCCGGCTCTTAGCTTTGTACGGACTCATCGATCGTTTACAAACTGAGTCCGGAGAGGAAGTGACGCCAGAAAGACCGCGCCCCTCACAGGAAGTGACGTCAGAAAGAACGCGCCACTGCCAGCTTCATAATAAAGCGGTTTCGTAACTCGGAGCTAACCACTGGAAATATGAAGGCGAGTCATCCAGACATGCCCGTGTTACTCCTTCCGTCTGTACAGACACTTGTGGAAATCACACATGAATACCTTAAGAGAAAGCGATTGCAGCTATTTGGGATACAACACCTCTCAGACGGCAAGAGAACTTTCCAATGTCCAGGTCAGCTGTGATTCCAATTACCGAAAAACTGTGTCCATTTGTCGAAGGAAAGACAATGAGGATGCGGGCTCCCGTGGGTGTGATAAAAAAAGATAGCGTGTGCTTTGTATTACCTGGCCGTCGAGGGAAGACTGGTTTAGGCCAGGTTTGATTAATTTATGATGGCTCAGGTGTGATTCACTACAATAGGGCCCCACAGCACAATGACCACTTGCCATCGCACTCTGTTCTGGGGCATTCTGGCCATTTCTGTCCAGTTGGTCGCATGTTTCTTTAACTGCGCCTCAGGCTATGTCTACACTAAGCCGGATAACCCCTTAAACGAATAATTATTTAGCCTAAACATCGTGTCAGCCACACTAAACCATCGTTTAAGGTAACCCTCCTTGGATAATTTTTTACACGGTTAAGTTCGCAGTGTATTTCTTGAATCTCCGGCTCTTAGCTTTGTATGGACTCATTGATCGTTTACAAACTGATTTTGGAGAGGAAGTGAAGTCAGAAAGGCCGCACCCCACACAGGAAGTGACATCAGAAAGAACGCGCCACAGTCAGCTTCATAACAACCGGAGCTAACCACTGGAAAGATGGAGGCGAGTCATCCAGACATGCCCGTGTTTCTCCTTCCTCTACATGTACAGACGCTTGTGGAAATCACACATGAATACCTTAAGTGAAGGAAACGCACGATTGCAGCTATTTGGGATACAACACATCTCAGAAGGCAAGAGAACTTTCTAATGCCCAGGTCAGCTGTGATTCTACTTACCGAAAAACTTTGTCCATTTGTCGAAGGAGAGTCAACGAGAATGCGGGCTCCCGTGGATGTGATAAAAAAGGTAGCGTGTGCTTTGTATTACCTGGCCGTCGAGGGAAGACTACGGAAAACGGCGAATGCTTTTGGACTGTACCAGTTATAGTCCGCCATGTATGTCGCGGACTCAACGTCTAGGTCCAGAGTATATAATGTCGGCAAAAACGAATGGACAATGAAGGTGAAGGCAAAAGAGTGAGGAGTGTCCTGACCAGATATCTAGATCCCTAGATTGAATGTTCTTTACAACATTGTTTACTTTCACGAGTCCATTAAAGATTTGATTAATTTATGATGGCTCAGGTGTGATTCACTACAATAGGGCCACACAGCACACTGGATTCCAGTTAATTGAAAAACACTGGATATTGTTCAGATAAGTTCAATTTAAGAACTTGCACACAAAGCAACACTGGAGGTGACTATGACGTGGATAAGGTTAGGTGGGATTTACCCTAGAATACCTTAGCCTGGGTTAGTGTAGAAGTGGCCTGTGTCTCTGCCACGTTAGCCATGTTGTAGTTATAGAGATTCGCATCCGTACTGACAAATATCTCGAGTTGGAACTATACGCTACTTTTTATGAGAAATGGCAACATGGACGATTTTAGCATCCGACTGTACGTAAATGAGAGGAAAGCGAAGAAGAAGAAACTTCAGAACCGAGGAGATGAAAGCATCTCAAAGTTAAGTTCATTAACTTTCTCTTTCAACATATTTCAGTCCATATAGCTATAAGTATAAGATATTATGTGTTGTTATTATTATATTAGCTTTTTTGTTTGTAACGACTATGTACATCAATCCAAGAACATACTATAATATTATACGTTTATCTCAGCTACATATAGCTAATGCTACATGCCAAGTGGTCATATACAGTAGGAAAATGATTGAAAGGGCCCCGTTTGTCGCTGTTTACCTGACACATGAAACAGATGGCAGTAGACCAGGGATCCCCTGACTACGGCCCGCCAGCATCCAAAATCCAACCCGCGAGAAGTCCCAAGATAAACTTTAAAAAAAAAAAAGTTTATTATTATTTTTTAAAATCTGTCCTTTCTAATCCATTTTCTACCGCTTGTTACTCTCGGTGTCTCCTAGCCGCTCAAGAAAATCATATTGTCTAAAAATGCATTTTCCCATCGATACTATGACATCATCGCGCTCCGAATATATATATATATATATATATATATATATATATATATATATATATACATACAGCCCGGCCCCAGCCAAATTTTTTTTACCCAATGTGGCCCCGGGTCAAAAAGTTTGGGGACCTCTGCTGTAGACTGTTGAATATCTTAAAGTACCAGTAGTATAGTGGAAAAACAAGTTGACTTTATATGCTTAATTGTATTGAAAATACCGTCGAAACATCACAAAATCAGCCATTTTTAATATTCCGCTCCGAATGTCTTCGATAATTTCCGTAGATTGACGTCACTGTAGTAACACTTCTGCACTCTGACCATAGTATCAGATCAGTGATACTGGAAATATGCAAAAATTAGAGAGAGATGTATTGTCTATCATTCACAATCCTTATATAAGACATGTACACTCTGGAAGTTGTTCATCTGTGACATATTTCCCTTGTTAACCCTTTTTGTGCATCATGAATAATTTTTCATATAAACGGTAAGATATGAACACCCTATCAGTCATCGCAGTGAGAGCAGACATCGTACAGTAAGCTATCATTTTTTTATGTTTGTAGTTTGCATTTCTTGTTTAGCACTTAGCAATACTGTTACATGATGCTTAGTGTTTCACTAAAGCTGGATTTGTTTAGCAAAGCTTCTTAAACTTGTAGATCATTCTCCTTATATTCAGAATAAACAATATACATTTCTGGATCATAATTTGTCCCAAAGTAGTCGTTATTGGCTCCCACAAAGTCTGCATGATTTGATACTATTTTGATCATATCTATTTACACACAAACTTTGGAAGTCTTTCGGTGTCATACATCCGATATATATGATAATAGCTTCAATATATAGAGACAACTTGTTTTTCCACTGTGCTGGTACTTTAAATTGTGTTTTTTGGCAATTCCAACTTTGACCAACTTTGCACTTTTGTGCAATCTACTAATAAATGTTTCAATCAATCAATCAATCAAAGACCACAGCACAAGTTGCTATGTAGAGTGGCACTTTCCATCATTTTCAGCAGACTGTGTTGCAAAATGATTAACCCCCCTCTTCTTCTCATGCGAGATCCACTCTGGAATATGAACCCCTTCCCTACTCGAGCTACTGTCTTTAGACTTACTGCTTCATTGTATTTGCCGTTGCCATAAATCCTTCTGTATATTGCTCTTGAACCGAGCTGGGGCTCCTAGCCAGGTAAATTGTCACAAATCACAAAAGTTGCCCAGGCCCTTAAAAGTTGTCCAGTCACCTTGGAAATATTTTTGTTTGGTCTACAGACAAAAATTGCCTCCGTATTGGCAAACAGAAATGAACAGAAACAGACACGTGCCGCACAACCCAGTTTATAAAGGACTTACTTAGGGGAAAGGCTGGACTGCACACTCAGAGGACTTCTCTTCTTTAAGGCTCACCACAGCCTGATCTCAGGTTTCTTCCATTTATTTGAAGTGGCCTAGTGGTTTGGCACACACTCAGGAGATTGAGCGTTTGAATCTCCATTTGAGCATTTCTGTTGGGTCAGGTCAGGTTGCTTGATCTGCTACTGGTAAGCTGTAATCCAGTACAACCTGTCTCAGGGTCGAGCTGCCGGCGACTCAACTGGCACTCCCAGGATTGGTGAGGTGGGTGGCTGGACATGCTGGTAGAAGCAAAAACAAGATTCACCAAAGGACGCTGGCTCCGGTGAGCAATCGGTAGCCATCGAGCAGAGTAGGAAGAGCCTCGGCCGGAAGTCTTCCATAGGAGACGGATACTCCGAACAACAAAGCTGCATCTGCCCGGCCATCTTAGGTGTGTTAGTTTCTGCACCTGTTGGACATGAAGCATCGGTTTGCGAGAGGGTAGAGAAGGGTCTGCACACCTCTTCTTTACTTCAAAAACTCCTGTGTTGGTCAGGCATACAGATCGCCGAATGGGTCTTCATTCTCGAGGACCCACCTTGCTAAATGACTGCCTACTCATCTGTCGCATCAACAGGAGATTCCATTATGATCACTTCTGTATGGAGTTTGCAAGTTCTCCCTGTGTCCAGGTACTCCGGCTTCATCCCACATTTCATGAATATATTTATCAGGTTGATTAGAGCCTTTCAAATTGTCCATGAGTGGGAATGTGAGGCCCCTTCCACAGTAAGCCGGCTAAGGTTATCCAGGGTAAATTCCACCTAACCTTATCCGTGTCCACACATACACACAATGGTTGTTTAAAACCTCCTCCCGCTCTCCGTCCGCTGGCGCAACGCGACCTAGTACGTCTGCGTGAAAAAATGTGCGCGTTATAGTCACCTCTGACCTGGAAGTGTATTCTTACCCTGTGTTTCAATGTGGACTATTGCCACATTTCTTTTAACAGTAAACCTTGCTTGCCTTACCATCAGCAGCTGTTAGACTAGCCCTATTGTAGTGAATCACACCTGAGGCATCATACATGAATCATATCTTTAATGGACGTGTGAAAGTAAACAATGTGATAAAGAACATTTTCCAACAATTATAGATATCTGGTCAGGACACTGTGCTTGTTGGCTGAAATTGACGGCTGCAACCACTTCATGGCTTTACAATAAATATGGAGTACAAAACTAGACGTTGAGTTATCGCTCGACATACATCGCGGACAATAACTAGTAATAGTCTGCTTTGCCAGTCCAAATGTATTCGCTCTAAGTAGAATCACAGCTGACCTGAACATTCGAAAGTTCTCTTTCCGTTCAGCTGGCACAACACACTCGTTGACAAACATATCCAGCCAGGCTGCCGTTCTTCCAGACCTTATCCAAAACCGTCGCTCAACCGTCTGAGATGTGTTGTAGCCGAAATAGCTGCAATCGCGCGTTTGCTTCTCTTGAGGTTTTCATGTGTGATTTCCACACGGGCATGTATGGATGACTCGCCTCCATCTTTCTGAAGTCACTTCCTGCGTGGGGCGCGGTCTTTCTGGCGTCACTTCCTCTCCGAACTCAGTTTGGAAACGATCAATGAGTCCATACAAAGCTAAGAGCCGGAGATTCAAGAAATAGACGGCGCACTTACCCGTGTAAAAAATTGTCCGAGGAGGGGTGCCTTAAACTCTGGTTTAGTGTGGCTGAAACGAGACTTCGGCTAAATGATTATTCGTTTAAGGGCTTAGTGTAGACCATACTTGCCAACCCTCCCGGATTTTCCGGGAGACTCCCGAAATTCAGCGCCTCTCCCGAAAACCTTCCGGAAGAAGTTTTCTCCCGAAAATCTCCCGGAATTCAACCGGAGCTGGAGGCCACGCCCCCTCCAGCTCCATGCGGACCTGAGTCCAGTGTGCGCACACAAGGAGACGAAGCAGAAGAACGAGACCGTAGTGAAGAGCGCAGGGGAGACACTTCTCCAGGGCCGATGTATGCTCGGGGCAACACCCTTCACCTTACCCGGCAGTGGGTCTCCACAGCGGACGACTTTAGGGTGAATGATGAGTCCAGCGATTAGTTGCAAATCTTGCTTTATTGATTGCTTGCACACAGCCAATCCAACACAAAACCAACTAGTCCCTCCCCGCACTCACGCTACCGCTCCCTCTCTTTTCTCGCCCACACACTCACTGATGTCACTCACCTCACATGCTGTCACCTATTAAAGAGCCACACACACACATACTCTACTCTCATAACACACAGTACAGTTAGTAGAACAACTGTGTTTTCATTACTGTGTATTTGATAGGTGCCATTGCCCCGGAATTGTATTGCATTGTACTTTCAAGTACAACAATGAGTAGATGAGTGTTATGTGTGTGTATATGTGTAAATAAATGAACACTGAAATTAAAGTATTTCTTTTATTTATATATATAATAAAATAAATAAATATATATATAGCTAGAATTCACTGAAAGTCAAGTATTTCATACATATATATATATATATATATATATATATATGTATGTATGTATATATATATATATATATATGTATGTATGTATATATATATATATACATATACATACACACACATATATATATATATATATATATATATATATATATATATATATATATATATATATATATATATATATATATATATATATATATGAAATACTCGAGTTGGTGAATTCTAGCTGTAAATATACTCCTCCCCTCTTAACCACGCCCCCCGCCCCAACCACGCCCCGCCCCACCCCCGACCACGCCTCCCACCCCCCACCTCCCGAAATCGGAGGTCTCAAGGTTGGCAAGTATGGTGTAGACATAGCCTGAGTGTGAATAGTTGTTTGCATGGACCCTAATGAGGACAAGCAGTGTACTGGACAAGGTGGATGGATGGATGGATGAGTTCATATAGTGCCTTTCTCGACAAGCAAAGCACTTAACACTGGCATAGGTTACAGTCACACACTGGTGGTAGTGAGTTTAACCTATGCCAGCTGGTACAGCTATGTCACAGTACATTGGCTAAGACTCAAAGAAACTCGGGCATTTGGCATGGCAACTAGTACTCTGGACTCTAAATTTGCGGACCTAGGATGTAGAGGTCTGCAGGGTGACTGCAGTGTCAGCAGTGACTGGTTTGTAGATAGCTGGGTTTGAACCGCCTACGTCCTGAGCCACCACTGCCCAATTTTCATCCGCCCAACACAAGTCATCCACACTATGGGATGTCGTAATGTTTTCACATGATTAGCAATGTTCAGTTGAAAAAATGGCCCACGTCATACCGAAAGGTTCATGTAGATGAATAAGGTAGCCATAATATTAATATCTTGAGATCTTGATCCGAGGCCAATCGCAAACAGGACAAGATCGAGACAACAAGACATGGTCTGGGCAATCTGATAGGCGTGCAGCAAAAGGCAAAACAAAGCAATGTGGGCTTGACGCAGCTGGCAGCAGACTGCATGTGTGCACGTTTTTGTGGTTCTTGTCTTTATTGCTGTTGAAGCCACGTTGGAAGGAAAGTGCTGCACAAGTAATGCAAGTAGTACGTCAGCCTTTTGTTCCTACTTAAGTTTGTTGATGACTTTACGACTGCAAGCGCAACAACGTGTGCCATAAGGTGAACACAGGACACGTAATTGCACTGCACTAAAGTTCATATGTTGTAAATATATCCATCCATCCCATCCATTTTCTACCGCTTATCCGTCTCAGCTGTATTCGGGCGGTAGGCGGGGTACACCCTGGACAAGTCGCCACCTCATCACAGGGCCAATATTGTAAATATATTATACTATGAACAAATCTGGTTATATTAGCTGTTAATTTTATCCACCATTTGCCAGCATCACAGTGTAAACTAATAATATTCAAGACATGATGGCCCCTCGCATATGATTATTAAAATTCATATTATAGCCTTTATATTGCATTTGTTGGCTTGTTTGTTTAACGCAAAACCAAATTACTCATTGGTGTTTGTGTAGATATGCTAATTTGGAAACTCGATTTACAAACACCTATTTGCGACCTTTTTGGTTTGTGAACCTTTACATTGGGCCAAATATGCCTCTGTGTGCGAATGCTTCATTCATTCATTCATTTTGCATGTTAAGCCATCGGGGCTGCTATTTTGATGACATAATTTCCTGTACACGCGGGCACGGCCCGTACGTCATATCCTGTTTATATCCTGTATACACGGCGCTGCCATTCCTAAGAGCTTCGACCGCGAGCGTCACTTCTGACGTTTTTAGTAGTAATAAATGCGTTAAAATGTAATATCGGAAATTATCGGTATCATTTTTTAAATTATTAGTATCGGTGTTTTTTGTGTGTGTTTTTTTTAATTAAATCAACATAAAAAACACAAGATACACTTACAATTAGTGCACTAACCCAAAAAACATCCCTCCCCCATTTACAATGATTCACACTCATTCACACAAAAGGGTTGTTTTTTTCTGTTATTAATATTCTGGTTCCTACATTATATATCAATATATATCAATACAGTCTGCAAGGGATACAGTCCGTAAGCACACATGATTGTGCGTGCTGCTGGTCCACTAATAGTACTAACCTTTAACAGTTAATTTGACTAATTTTCATTAATTACTAGTTTCTATATAACTGTTTTTATATTGTTTTACTTTCTTATTTATTCAAGAATTTTTTTTAAATTTATTTATCTTATTTTATTTTATTAATTTTTTTAAAAAGTACCTTATCTTCACCATACCCGGTTGTCCAAATTAGGCATAATAATGTGTTAATTCCACGACTGTATACATCGGTTGATATCGGTATCGGTTGATATCGGTATCTGTAATTAAAGAGTTGGACAATATCGGATATCGGCAAAAAGCCATTATCTGACATCCCTAGTTTTTACTTTAGGTCTATGATAGTTAACGCAATAATAACGCGTTAACTAAAATAATTTGCGTCCTGACTCCTTTTTGACCCTCGGGCCATTCCGTAGAGTGGGAAAATGTTATGGCTTCAGTTGCTGTTGAGCCACAAGCTCGAAAAAAGAAAAAATCCAGCAGAAAAGCACAAAGAAAAGAGGGACATTATGGAAATATCAGATCCAAAGCCATGGCAAGTCATTCTCCCGACAAGAAAAGACCATTTTATCTTCGAACGCCTGCTGGCGCGCATTGCCGCTTCAGAGAGGAGGAGCTTTACTTCCGTGTTTGGATTATGGTTAAATTGCATTGATAACATAAAATGTAGATTGTTACTGGGACTGCTTTAGTAAGATGACATGAAAGCTCAACAGAACTGAAAGACAATAAGCAGGAAGTCGAAATGAGACGTTTTTTTTATTGCAAAAAGTCAGGTCCGTCTTCAAAACATGTCAAAACACCCTCCCAAGCCCATCACACTTTTCCAACTTCAAAAATTGAAGTGCAAGGCTTTACAGCCGGTTTAACTACATTAACGAAATAAACATGTCTTAAAGGGGAACATTATCACCAGACCTATGTAAGCGTCAATATATACCTTGATGTTGCAGAAAAAAGACCATATATTTTTTTAACCGTTTTCCGAACGCTAAATGGGTGAATTTTGGCGAATTAAACGCCTTTCTATTATTCGCTCTCGGAGCGATGACGTCACAACGTGATGTCACATCGGGAAGCAATCCGCCATTTTCTCACTTTCGTCGGTGTGTTTTCGGAGGGTGTAACAACACGAACAGGGACGGATTCAAGTTGCACCAGTGGCCCAAAGATGCGAAAGTGGCAAGAAATTGGACGAAATTTGTTCAAAATACGAGGCTGTGGGGAAAGCCGACGAAATGGTCAGTCGTTTGTTCCGCACACTTTACCGACGAAAGCTATGCTACGACAGAGATGGCAAGAATGTGTGGATATCCTGAGACACTCAAAGCAGATGCTGACATCAACTCCAAAACTGGACAGATCAGCTTTCAGGAAAAGAGAGCGGATGAGGGTATGTCTACAGAACAGAGGTGGGACCAAGTCATTGCTTTGCAAGTCACAAGTAAGTCTCAAGTCTTTGCCCTCAAGTCCGAGTCAAGTCCCGAGTCAAGACAGGGCAAGTCCGAGTCAAGTCCAAAGTCAAGACTGGAAAGTCTCAAGTCAAGTCCCAAGTCCTGCATTTTGAGTTTCGAGTCCTTTCAAGTCGTTTAACCACAGACTAATATATTTACACAGATTGTGTATGCTTTTAAAACGCTGTATTTATTTATTAAAACAAGTGCATTTGAAATTGCAGGGAAAAAGATAGTGCTGACATTGCACTTCAAAATAGCACTATTAACCAGTCATTTTAAACATGTAACTCATTCCTTTACAGAATAAACACATTTGAAAAAAACAAGTGCAACTGTACTTATTTGCACAAAAGTGTTAACATTGTATTTCAATGGCATATTGCATTGTAACTAGTTCCACAGCAGTTTCTATCCTGTTCTTACCTTGTCTCATTGATCTCATCTCATACTGTATGTGTGTTGATGTGTGCGTACACATGAAAAACATAACAAATATATGAACATAACAATGAACAGAGTTGTACTTTTTAGATGTCAGGACCCTATGCAATATGTACACATATTCTTAATATAGTATACATTTTAACTGACCTTTATTTGACTATGTTTGTCTTTTTGTTGGTGGCTAAAATACGCGGTGCTGCTGACCACTGTCTAACGTTACGTTACTGTGTGTGATACATTGACTAACGTAATGTTACTGTGTGTGATACATTGACTAACGTTACGTTACTGTGTGTGATATATTGTCTAACGTAACGTTATGTGTAGGTACCTCATGCAACCCTGCTTAAAAAAAATCACTTGACAAAAAGTATGAATAAGGTAGCAAACTGCAGTGGACGCAACAGATTGCGATGTTTGCAATGACGTTTTAACCATAGACATCTTATAAGTAGACGCAGCATTGGTTGCTGTGACGTGAGCAATTCAGCAAAATTGAACTGATAGTTGACAGGTAGAAAACAAAGATGGTGTTCAGCGTTTTCCTGCTCAAATGAGTGGACTGTTGAAAATAGGAATCGGGGGATTACTTTTCACAAGTAAGATTTAACATTAACGTACTATTGGTTGTATCTTATGGAAATAATATTACCACAGAGTTGAGAAGGATCAAAGATCTTCAATATTTGTATGTGAAAATCACAAAGAAATCTTCTGGGGGAGGATGACGCCCCTACAGGGGTTTGGTTTACAAACTTTCAGCCCCACCTAAAACAAAATTCACCAGCCGCCACTGATTATGATGCATTCTCATTTTAGGCAAAGTATAAGACAATACTTTCTTAACAGTATAATTGTAACCAGGAATAAGTCTTCAAGTAACAATATTCAAATACTAACATTGTTAGGTAAAACAGAATTTGGTTTTATTCTGAATCCAGTGAAACAGATTGGTGGTTTTAGCTGATATGAGGACTTTCAGGTGTTTATATATGTTTAAGTATTTGGCAGACGCTTTTATCCAAAGCGACTTACATAAAATAATACATATAAAACAATCACTGCAAACATTATCATTTAAGGGAAGAATGTAATAGAAAATATCAATACAAAGGGTCAAGACAGAATAAACTCTCTGCTGCTGAAGCAACAGAGATACAGTCTATAGGTCCCTAAGATATATAGATATCTAATGTATTCATACATTGTTTATGTAGGATATACGCATGTATATATAACCTAATCATATTGTTTCTTCAACTTAAAAGTAGTTTACCGTTTTTTTCCCCCTTCTCTGGGATTATATTCCCAGTTTTGATCTCGGACGTCTGGTCACTTATAGCGTATAAGAATATTATATTACTGATAAGCAAACTATGAATAATAAAACACGCCAAAACATGTGTCTGTTATCATAGCTACACGTATGACAAAAAAGGGGGGTGAAAATCAGTGGTATTCAGTGAGGTAAGATGAATTAAATGCGCTGACAGTTCATTGCTCCTGCCAAATGAATTGCACTGATCACCACTCCAAGATGGCGGCCCCGCGCCTCGTCTGCGCCAGTAGGCAGTAGCGCTCCATGCTGCGTTTACTTATAAGATGTCTATGGTTATAACGTTAGCAGTGAGTTTGCAGCCTCACTGATTTAACTACACAGCAAATAAAAGTCACGTTACTTAGCCAATAAACGTTATCTTACATTCAAAACTTACCCTTCTTTGTGCAACTTCAAATGTCGAACGAAGTTGGAAGTTGTTGCGTCTCCGTCTGTAATATTCGAACTGCGTGATTTGCATACGGCAATTCGTTTTTTGTTGACCAAGTCTTAGTTTTTATACCCGAACGAAACCAACTTTGGCATAATTGTTTATCACTGGCACGTTGTTGGACAACTCTTGTTCAGTGGTTGTACTGCAATTTGATTGGATGAATGCTGCGTGATGAAAACAACGTAGATCTAATTTGATTGGCTGTTGTACTGACAGCACACCAGCTGACAGGAACAACACGCTGAGAGACACAGACGAAGAAAATGAAAAATACGGAGCGCTCCCAAATAACTTTTTAAGATTTGGATTTTGGGGAAAGTAGCAAGTCATGTCAAGTCAAAAGGCTCAAGTCCAAGTGAAGTCACAAGTCATTGATGTTAAAGTCTAAGTCGAGTTGCAAGTCTCTTTACATTTTGTCAAGTCGAGTCTAAAGTCATCAAATTCATGACTCGAGTCTGACTCGAGTCCAAGTCATGTGACTCGAGTCCACACCTCTGCTACAGAATATATTCATTGATGAAAACTTTATTCATTACTCGCGGTTTTACGTAAATTATTATACATAAACTGTGTTTACCAATAATTTAGCTTAAAAACATAAAATTTTTTCAATCATTCGAGTAGTCTTATGTAATGCAGTATTTTGTGTCTATTTAGGTATGGTTAACCTGAGTGCTGAAATCGTGAAAAAATAGCCCTTAGCGTGCCTGAAATGGGCTGTCTGCACTCTCAAAGTGCATGTTGTTGCCAAATGTATTTCATATGCTGTAAACCTAGTTCATAGTTGTTAGTTTCCTTTAATGCCAAACAAACACATACCAATCGTTGGTTAGAAGGCGATCGCCGAATTCGTCCTCGCTTTCTCCCGTGTCGCTGGCTGTCTTGTCGTTTTCGTCGGTTTTGCTTGCATACGGTTCAAACCGTTTTGGCTCAATAGCTTCAGTTTCTTCTTCAATTTCGTTTTCGCTACCTGCCTCCACACTACAACCATCCGTTTCAATACATGCGTAATCTGTTGAATCGCTTAAGCCGCTGAAATCCGAGTCTGAATCCGAGCTAATGTCGCTATATCTTGCTGTTCTTTCCGCCATGTTTGTTTGTATTGGCATCACTGTGTGACGTCACAGGAAAATGGACGGGTGTATATAACGATGGTTAAAATCAGGCACTTTGAAGCTTTTTTTAGGGATATTGCATGATGGGTAAAATTTTTTTAAAAACTTCGAAAAATAAAATAAGCCACTGGGAACTGATTTTTAATGGTTTTAACCCTTCTGAAATTGTGATAATGTTCCCCTTTAATTGTCTTACATTACGGTCATACTTTGTGAAATATGTTTTGTAAAGTAGTCTGTGATATTTGCAACTAAATAAATGCTGGTAGATCAATTGAGGAATATGGGGGAATTTTTCTGGCTGGCTGAAATACTGTGTAATTTATTTTTTAACATGTTCTGCTTGATACTCTTCAGTTACAGAATGTTTAACAGGCTGAATATTACAATGCAGCAACATGAAAGTCATTAATGTAATGTACAGAATGTCAGAAGCCTTTATTCAAGTAGAAACATCACAGATTACATTACAAACATCTTTGACAATCAAACCGTGATCAATACAATCCACATTTTGGGAAAGTGGTATCTAAATATAGTGTTGCTCCACCTCTGAATGAAATGGCTTCTACAGCAGGAATACAAATTCTGCATTACTACAAAATCTGGCAAGACACCAACACATTCCTCTTTAATAACGTGTTTATGTCATTTTTGTTGTTTACAAACACACATTTTATTAAAGCAAACCAAATGGTGTTGTCATGGTATTACAAACTTAAAAATTATCTGTCTTGAAATTAATTATGAAATGATAGTTTTTTTTTATCTATCTGCGATTAATCACAATTGATTTTGAGGTAACTATGAACAATGCGATTATTCACGAATAAATATTTTAATTGTTTGACAGCCCGGATTTATTTTCACAATTCCGTACCTTGTGCTGGTCATATCTGTGTCAGCCTGTCTTAGAGATCGCTTTGTGTGATCAGAAATGCTTTAAATGTGTCCAAACTCTCACGGTCTTACTGTATAACTTCGGGTTGCTAGACAACCATTTTGAGCACATTGAGTAAATCATAAATAAAAACAAAATACAATGATTTGCAAATCTTTTTCAACCTATATTCAATTGAATAGACTGCAAAGACAAGATACTTAACGTTCAAACTGAGAAACATTGTTATTTTTTGTAAATATTAGCTCATTTGGAATTTGATGCCTGCAAAAAAAGCTGGCACAAGTGGCAAAAAAGACTGAGAAAATTGAGAAATGCTCATCAAACACTTATTTGGAACATCCCACAGGTGAACAGGCTAATTGGGAACAGGTGGGTGCCATGATTGGGTATAAAAGCAGCTTCCATGAAATGTTTAGTCATTCACAAACAAGGATGGGGGCGAGGGTCACCACTTTGTGAACAAATGCATGAGCAAATTGTCAAATAGTTTCAGAACAACATTTCTCTACTATGCAAAGCGAAAGCCATTTATCAACAACACCCAGAAACGCTGCCGGCTTCGATGGGCCCGAGCTTATCTAAGATTGACTGATGCAAAGTGTAAAAGTGTTCTCTGGTCTGACTAGTCCACATTTCAAATATTTTTTGGAAATTGTGGACGTCATGTCCTCCGGACCAAAGAGGAAAAGAACCATCCGAATTGTTATAGGCACAAAATTAAAAAAGCCCGCATCTGTAATGGTATGGGGGTGTAGTAGTATTAGTATGAGTTTGGACACACCCTCTCATTCAATGCATTTTCTTTATTTTCATGACTAGTTACATTGTAGATTGTCACTGAAAGCATCAAAACTACGACACTTGTGAAGTGAAAACCCTATCAGGTGACTACCTCTTGAAGCTCACCGAGAGAATGCCAAAAGTGTGCAAAACAGTAATCAGAGCAAAGTGTGGCTATTTTGAAGAAACTAGAATATAAAACATGTTTTCAGTTATTTCACCTTTTTTTGTTAAGTACATAACTCCACGTGTGTTCATTCATAGTTTTGATGCCTTCAGTGACAATCTACAATGTAAATAGTCACGAATGAAGTGTGTCCAAACTTTTGGCCTGTACTGTGTGTGTGTGTATATATATATATATATATATATATATATATATATATATATATATATATATATATATGTATGTATGTATGTATGTGTATATATATATATATATATATATATATATATATATATACGTATGTATATATGTCTATATATGTATATATATATATATATATATATATATATATATATATATATATATATATATATATATATATATATATATATATATATATATATATATATATATATATATATATAAAATATAAGGGGCAGCACGGTGGAAAAAGGGGTTAGTGCATGTGCCTCACAATACGAAGGTCCTGAGTTCAATCCCGGGCTCGGGATCTTTCGGTGTGGAGGTTGCATGTTCTCCGCATGACTGCGCGGGTTCCCTCCGGGTACTCCGGCTTCCTCCCTCCTCCAAAGACATGCACCTTGATTGGCAACACTAAATTGGCCCTAGTGTGTGAATGTGAGTGTGAATGTTGTCTGTCTATCTGTGTTGGCCCTGTGATGAGGTGGCGACTTGTCCAGGGTGTACCCCGCCTTCCGCCCGAATGCAGCCCAGATAGGCTCCAGCATCCCCCGTGACCCTGAAACGGACAAGCGGTAGAAAATGGATATATATATATATATATATATATATATATATATATATATATATATCAGTGACGTGCGGTGAGGTTCATGACTGGTGAGGCACTGACTTCATCACAGTCAGATTTACAAACATATGAACCCTAAAGAGTATCTTATTCACCATTTGATTGGCAGCAGTTAACAAGTTATGTTTAAAAGCTCATACCAGCATTCTTCCCTACTTGGCACTCAGCATCAAGGGTTGGAATTGGGGGTTAAATCACCAACAATTATTCCCGGGCGCGGCGACGCTGCTGCCCACTGCTCCCCTCACATCCCAGGGGGTGATCAAGGGGATGGGTCAAATGCAGAGGACAAATTTCACCACACCTAGTGTGTGTGACAATCATTGGTACTTTAACTCATTGACGTTGTTAGGCCTATTTTAGGGGGGCTCAAGCCCCCCTAAAATATTCTTAAGCCCCCCTAAATAATTTGGTGTTTTTTTGTTTGTTTTTTTACAAATAAATGCCGACATATTCATTATAAAGTGGCCCAAATATGAGTTTAAATAAATAATCATATAACCTGTTATTATTCACTCAGTTTCCCCTCACTTCGTAGCGTAAGGTAGAGAGCCCCTTTCGTGCGTCGGTATCCAATCCATTCCACTTGTTCATATAGAAAATGCCCACATCACTCAAATTCCAGCCCGCATTTTCTCTGCGACCTTGCTTGCGGTCCTGCAGTTGTACGAAGCACATTATCTTCCTTTACAATGAGTGAAGCTGCACAAAACCTTGTGTGTGCAATTGTAAATCATTTATTTTTTAAGTTTTGTGTTTCTTGTAGAATCTATATAAAGTAATATACATAAGCCTATTGTTAAAATAATGAAAAAAACATCATTAAATATATTTGTTTTATTGTATTGTTACATTAATAGCTGTTTTATTATTATAGGATGGCTTGTTAAACATTTAATAGGATTTTCAGAGGGAGGAAAAACCAAGACATTTAATATAAAATGTAAAATGAATAAATACATAAAAAGAAAAAGAAAATATATGGTTAAAAGCCATCGTCCCGGGGAGCATTTCATTTCGTCCCGTGCATTTTTTTAAAATAATGATAACAATGAATAATTTCTAAGTCTTTGTTAGCCGTTTGTGAAGTTTTGTGCTCGTGCGTAACATTCGCTCGCATCCTGTGCATCTCCTGGGGGCAAAGCCCCCCCTGTCCTTAAAAGCTAGTGACGCCCCTGCTTTAACTTAACTTTAACTTTACACATACAAACTGTAGCAAACAAAAAAGCACATTTAATAAAAAAAACGTTATTATGGTCTTACCTTTACTTATAAGTGCGGGAACAGTGGTGTTCGTGTTGGAGGAGTTGTGAATGAATGAAATATGAAATCCGTGCTGCAGTCTGCAGGTGTACCTAATGTTGTGTCCTTGCAGTCGTTCACGGCTCCTCCGGCGCGAGCAATGTTATTTTTGCACTTTTTGGCTTCTTGTTAAGTGACTTTTTTTGGGTGGATTCGGTCTTGCACGTGGAGGGTTTGGGTGTGGGCTTTGGTTGGTGTGGCGCTCTTGTTGGGAGGTGCAGTCTGCGGCGAAGGTGCCTTAACCAGCACCAGGAGGCGGGGTTACGCGAGCCTCAGCCAGTGCGTCTTCGCAGCAGTTTTATGATCGCTCAGCACAAGAAATACTTTACACACATTGTTGACAAAATACACTGTACATTATATACCTCAGCTAACTAAACTATGAAAATGTATAATATAATTCATATAGCAATACGGTCTCACTGCACAGCAGACCAGCAGTTAGCCGAGTCCGTCCATGTTGAGACACTGAGTGACGTGCCTCGACTGGCTGCTGTTCACCGCACCGTCTCTTCTCAGTATTTGAATGGCAAATGTGAAAATTCAGCGATTTTGAATAAAAATAATCTAAAACTGGTGAAGTTAAATGGAAAATAACTTTATAGTATAATCACTGGATACATACAACAATTTAATATTTTTTTTTCTTTTTACATTTTTTTTCTTTCCATGATGGCAGGTGAGGCCCCGCCTCACCTGCCTCTAGTGACCGCACGTCACTACATAATATATATACATGCATACATGCATACGTGTGTATATGTATGTATATATATATATATATATATATATATATATATATATATATGTATATATGTATGCATGTATATATATTATGTATATATATACACATATATACATATATATACATATATATATATATATGTATGTATATATATATATATATATATGTATGCATGTATATATATACACATATATACATATATATATATATGTATGTATATATATATATATACATACATATATATATACATATATATATATAAATACATACATATATATACATATATATACATACATATATATATATATACATACATATATATACATATATATATATACATACATATATATATATATATATATATATATATGTATGTATGTATGTATATATATATATATATATGTATGTATATATATATGTATATATATGTATGTATATATATGTATATATATATGTATTTATATATATATATATGTATATATATATGTATGTATATATATATATATACATACACATATATATATATATGTATATATGTGTATATATATACATAATATATATACATGCATACATATATATATATATATATATATATATATATATATATATATATATATATATATATATATATATACATATACACACGTATGCATGTATGCATGTATGTATGTATGTATGTATGTATGTATGTACACACACATACGGTATATATACACTTTATACAACCATGTTCTATAAAGTGTATATAATCGAGGTTCCACTGTATGCTAATCCCATCTTTGAAAACTCAAAAACCTAATTAAGAATTGTACATGCATTTTAAAGAGCCGGTTTCAACCAAGTCCATGCAATATTGTGTTTTTTAGTGCATGTAAGTGCATATACAGGTAAAAGCCAGTAAATTAGAATATTTTGAAAAACTTGATTTATTTCAGTAATTGCATTCAAAAGGTGTAACTTGTACATTATATTTATTCATTGCACACAGACTGATGCATTCAAATGTTTATTTCATTTAATTTTGATGATTTGAAGTGGCAACAAATGAAAATCCAAAATTCCGTGTGTCACAAAATTAGAATATTACTTAAGGCTAATACAAAAAAGGGATTTTTAGAAATGTTGGCCAACTGAAAAGTATGAAAATGAAAAATATGAGCATGTACAATACTCAATACTTGGTTGGAGCTCCTTTTGCCTCAATTACTGCGTTAATGCGGCGTGGCATGGAGTCGATGAGTTTCTGGCACTGCTCAGGTGTTATGAGAGCCCAGGTTGCTCTGATAGTGACCTTCAACTCTTCTGCGTTTTTGGGTCTGGCATTCTGCATCTTCCTTTTCACAATACCCCACAGATTTTCTATGGGGCTAAGGTCAGGGGAGTTGGCGGGCCAATTTAGAACAGAAATACCATGGTCCGTAAACCAGGCACGGGTAGATTTTGCGCTGTGTGCAGGCGCCAAGTCCTGTTGGAACTTGAAATCTCCATCTCCATAGAGCAGGTCAGCAGCAGGAAGCATGAAGTGCTCTAAAACTTGCTGGTAGACGGCTGCGTTGACCCTGGATCTCAGGAAACAGAGTGGACCGACACCAGCAGATGACATGGCACCCCAAACCATCACTGATGGTGGAAACTTTACACTAGACTTCAGGCAACGTGGATCCTGTGCCTCTCCTGTCTTCCTCCAGACTCTGGGACCTCGATTTCTAAAGGAAATGCAAAATTTGCATGGTTGGGTGATGGTTTGGGGTGCCATGTCATCTGCTGGTGTCGGTCCACTCTGTTTCCTGAGATCCAGGGTCAACGCAGCCGTCTACCAGCAAGTTTTAGAGCACTGCTTAAATCGGCTTTAGAGAGGGTGGTCCAGTCCTGGCAAGTGTTAATGCACACACAAAAAAAAAGGGGCGTACGCCTTTAAGTGGGCGGGGCCAGGGCGTCTCTTGCTCGTTGCCTTGCAGCCTATAAGACTTCAGCTCGCTTCCATTCAACACTTTATCTCACGTTGTAAAAAAAAAAGGGAAAAAAAAGGGGATCGTCAGCCGATCGAAGGGAGTCTGTTGGCTCCCTGACGCGAGCCAAGAATCTATAGATATATAGAACCCGAGACGGAATCATTGTTTGAGGACGCTCTAAAGGACTTTTGTGAACGCTTCAGGGACGGTGGCAGTTTATTTTCGGTGAGTCGTGTGAAAAGTGTAGTGTTTGTCTCACTCATGGTTGTGTTTGACTGTCAAACGTCATAAAGTGATGCATTCAGGGGACCCCTTGTTATGTCTTATAATTTTACTCAATATGTCCTATAATAAGCATGTGTATTGTTATTAACTTTACAGTGAGTGCTGTTTAATTGGTAGTGTCTGTCTCACTCATGGTTGTGTTTGACTGTCAAACGTCATAAAGTGATGCATTCAGGGGACCCCTTGTTGTCTTATAATTTTACTCAATATGTCCTATAATAAGCATGTGTATCTATTGTTAACTTTACAGGGAGTGCTGTTTAATTGGTAGTGCCTGTCTCACTCATGGTTGTGTGTGACTGTCAATTAAACGTCATAAAGTGATGCGTTCAGAGGACCTTATATCGTATAATTTTACTCAATATGTCCTATAATAAGCATGAAATAACTTGAGTGCTGTTTAATTGGTAGTGTCTGTCTCACTCATGGTTGTGTGTGACTGTCAAACGTCTTAAAGTGATGCATTCAGTGGACCCCTTATGTCGTATAATTTTACTCAATATGTCGTATAATAAGCATGTGTATCTATTGTTAATAACTTTACAGTGAGTGCTGTTTAATTGGTAGTGTCTGTCTCACTCACATAAAGTGATGCGTTCAAGGTACCCCTTGTTATGTACCGGTAGTAGAATTTACTCAATATGTCTTATAATAAGCATGTGTATTTATTGTTATTAACTTTACAGTGAGGGCTGTTTAATTGCTGCAAGCCTCCTTTGAAGCGAAGTGAATTATATTTATATAGCGCTTTTCTCTAGTGACTCAAAGCGCTTCAGATAGTGAAACCCAATATCTAAGTTACATTTAAATATATGGGGGTGGCACTGGGAGCAGGTGGGCAAAGTGTCTTGCCCAAGGACACAACGGTAGTGACTAGGATGGCGGAAGCGGAGATCGAACCTGGAACCCTGCTGGCAACCGAGCTATACTGCCCCTTTGCATTCGCTTAGATTAACAATCTTGACAATTGTGCATCTTCATTTTTGCGTCGCATATGTGTGTGTGTTGGTGTGTGTGTTTGTAGTGGCATGACTCAGCCTGGCTGCTAGAGGGCTTTTTAACCATGATTGTTCCAAGCTAAGGTGAGGGGGTGTGCGCACTGCGGGCTTGCCGCACAGGTAAAGCGGGTATGGTTGCTTGGAAACCGCTGCAGGGGTGCCGTGGAGCGGGGGCGGCAACTCTCTCTCGCTCTGTCTCACTCTTGGCTTCATGTTGTCCTCCCAACATGGTGTTGTACCAGAGCTTATTATTGTACGTCATGACTTTTAGTCATGCAGCTTGCAGTCCAATAAGAAAGTGGTGCATTGGTGTTTATTACACCTGAGCAAATGCCTTTTGGCATTGGAAAAGTTGCAATAAAACGGGGTGGTGCATTGCAGTAAATAGTATTTATTTCGTCATTATATACCCTGTAAAGCAGTGGTCCCCAACCCTTTTTGCACCACGGACCGGTTTAATGTAGGCATTCTTTTCAGGGACCGGCTTCCCACTTGTGAAAAAATACAACTCACTATAACGCTGAATTAGTGGGAACCCTGGGCTTGTTTCTTTGCAATGAAATGCTGATGGAAATCAGCCTTTGGCTACAATCTGTCACATTTATATTTGATATGTTCATTAATGTGCATTGTATCATGTCACAAAGTTATAACAAATGGTAACTTCATATGAGGAGTTTTATTGTACATCATTGGTGTGTCTAGTGCACAGGTGTCAAACTCAATGATCTGGCCCTCCACGTCATTTTATATGGCCCGCAAAAGCCTGGAAATAATATGTGTCAATGAAATAACTAATATTTTCTTTCTTTACTGTATTTTCTTACTAAAGGTATTAGTTTTTTTCCCCAGTTTTTCAGGGGAAAAAATATTGTCCAATATTGCAACAAATATTATATTTTCTAACTTTGTTGGTCAAAGTCCAAATAAATACTTCAATATCTGCTTAACTTATGGTTTCGAAGCAAGTTATTCATCAAATTGTACACTATAAAAATGACCGACAGATTTTACTGTAAAATTTAGGGAGGTTTTTTTTTACAGCATATTACTGTAAGTTGAAAAAAACAACAACCAATGTTTGTTTTTTTACAGTAAAATTCTGTCGACTGAGCTGTCAGTTTTTTTGTTTTTTTTAATCCACGGTTGATGATTTTATGGTACCACATTTTATTTTGGTAAAAAACTGCCAAAATAAAATTAAACAGCGGTACTGTATTTCTATTTACAGTAATATGTTTTAAATAATAATAATAATAAAATAACACCATATATTTTACAGTAAAAGTCTGGCAACTAAGCTGCCATTTTTCTTCTGTAAAAAAACAGTGGTCAAATCCACAGATTTTTTTTCCTTTTATGTAATTTAAAAAAAATATATTTAAATTCATAGGCAAATTCATTAATGATTTACTGTTACATACGGCCCTCTATTGGCAGCCATGACTACGGTGTGGCCCTCAATGAAAACAAGTTTGACACCCCTGGTTGAGTGGGACAGGCCAAAGTTTAGTCGGAGAAAATGCAGTCCTTTATAAATTAATGTTTCTCTCCGGCCCGGTAGCAAATGCTTCACGGACCGGTACCAGTCCCCGGACTGGTGGTTGAGGACCACTGCTGTAAAGAGTCTGATAATTGGCCTTAAAAGGGAAATGCATCCAAAAATATTCATCAATGTTTTATATACCGTATTTTCCGAACCTTAGGGCGCACCGGATTATAAGGCGCACTGCCGATGAGTGGGTCGAGTCAGGTCTATTTTCATACAAAAGCCGCCGCCGGATTATTCAACCTATATTCAGTTGAATAGACTGCAAAGACAAGATACTTTGTTATTTTTTGCAAATATTATCTCATTTGTAATTTGATGCCTGCAACATGTTTAAAAAAAGCTGGCACAAGTGGCAAAAAAGACTGAGAAAGTTGAGGAATGCTCCATCAAACACTTATTTGGAACATCCCACAGGTGAACAGGCTAATTGGGAACAGGCGGGTGCCACGATTGTGTATAAAAGCAGCTTCCATGAAATGCTCAGTCATTCTACAAACAAGGATGGGGCAAGGGTCACCACTTTGTGGACACATGCGTGAGCAAACTGTCCAACAGTTTAAGAACAACATTACTCAACGAGCTATTGCAAGGAATTTAGGGATTTCACCATCTACGGTTTGTAATATCATCAAAAGGTTCAGAGAATCTGGAGAAATCACTGCATGTAAGCGATGATATTACGGACCTTCGATCACTGCATCTAAATGCGACATCAGTTTTAAAGGATATCACCACATGGGCTCGGGAACACTTCAGAAAACCACAGTCAGTAACTACAGTTTGTCGCTACATCTGTAAGTGCGTAATGCCAGAGCTTATTATTGTACGTCATAACTTTTAGTCATGCAGCTTGCAGTCCAATAATCAGCAGAGTAAAGTGGTACATTAGTGTTGATTCCACCTAAGCAAATGCTTTTTGGCATTGGAAAAGTTGCAATAAAACGGGGTGGTGCATTGCAGTATTTATTTCATCATTATATACCCTGTAAAGAGTGGAAGAAGTGTCAAAAGATGGAACTAACTGTTTTAATGACATTCAGACTTTACTTCAATCAATAACGAAGCAGCATCTCCTCATCCGTGGCTCACTAGTGCAACAACAAGGCCGGAAATGTGGCCCGTGAAAAAACGTCTGACCGGAACTCTCTAATAACTAAAGTTATTTTTGGTGAATAATGTAAACTCACTATACCGGTATGTTTTAGCGCTTTCATGGCGAGTTTACTGACAGATATAAGTAATAACTTTACACTACTTTATATTAGAAATAGCAACAGTGGAGGATGAATGTCACATAACAAGAAGATAGAGAAAAACAAGTAGCTTAACGACTACGGCGTCAGTACGGACTACAAAGGCGGACTCGCGAAAATTTTCAGGACTTATGCAGATCCCAAATACAGATCAGCAGGTACCATAAGGTAAAAATGTTGCTTTTGCATAATATTGCGAAACAAAACGGCAGATAATATGTCTGACCTTATAAACACACCATAATAATACTCGTATGTTGAAGCACAGTACAATCCATCAAGCGGTGCAGCTTCATAGCTTACCAAAGTCGTACTAAAACATTTTGATAGATTTTTGAGCACTGTGTGTAATGTTCTATATTTTCCAATGGCACATATCAAAATTTGTTGTTGTTTACTTGAGTCATATTGCAGGCTACAAGTATCTCTTATGTGTGACTGCCATCATATTTCAGTCTACACATATCTCTTATGTGTGACTGCCATCTACTGGTCATGCTTATCATTTCACCATGTACCAAATAAAATAGCTTCGAGGTCGGTAAGCACAACCAAAATTATTCCGTACATTAGGTGCACCGGGTTATAAGGTGCACTGCCGAGTTTTGAGAAAATGAATGGATTTTAACTGAAAAATACGGTACACACTGTAAGTATACAGTATATTCATTGTAGTAAGCGGCTACATGTAATGTTTACATATTTTGGTCATTTTAAGCATACAGCGGCACATTTATTTCATAGACGCATCACAACCAGGGCCACCTAAATGCACGGGCTCACCTGGGGGTCCCCACTCAAATCAGGCTCCCCGATTTTGATGGCGGAATGGTGTTCATAGCTGCCAATCACAAACAGCTCAGCTTCGTCTTGCGATCGTGTACTATCTCTCTCTCTCAGCTACGTCTTTTCCTACTGCTCCGAGCGGGGCGAGAACCCATGTCGCCGGTGTAGGAGGCGAGTGCGCTGACTCCTGAGCTAAAAGCACAGGCAATCTCCCTAACCCCCAGCACTATTCTTGAATTTGACTGGAATTTGTTCGCAAATGAGGTGTATTCATGAACAAAATTACTTTAAAAATGAATTATATTTTTGCATTGTTGCTGTTCTGTTGAGTAAAATGATGCTTTTTTTTTTGTAAAAACTTTGTTTTTGGGGTGGCGAAGGGGAAATTGTTGAGGTTTGTATGAATGGGGCCAAAACCCCCTCAGATACGGGGGTACTCCTCAGGTTAAGATGTCCCTGATCACAAGGCTCAATTTTTCCTTCAACAACAACAGTGACTACAAATCACGGCAGACTTTGTGAGAGACAACATACCCTAATAAAACAAACACTAACTGTACAATGTCTGCTCTCACTGGGATGACGACTGAGTTCGTATTTTCCTGTTCGAATTAAGAATTAATCAAAATCCTCGCAGAGGCTCAAAAAAAGGCCATTTCCAGGTCTTAAGTTGACTGTAAAAGTTGACCAACTTCTAGGTCAATGGACACATCCTTCTACTATCCAGGTGAGAGGCAAAATTAACTTTTACCAACTCAGAGGTGAGAGAGCAGCTTACCAGCTCAAGGTTATATCTCTGCGATCAATGCGCTGCTAAAAGTAGGTCCTTAACATTTAGCTCTTATAATAACAATATCGCGAATATTTGTTAAATATTCAGGTCACAAAATGTAAATTGAGTATTTTTAACGCTTTTTGGATGTTTTTTGGTGGATTTTATGAGCGAAGTAAACACAATGATGTCATTAGCTCAATTGTTGATTTTGCTAGTGTTTATTTATGAGTTACAATAAATTACAAAAAGTATTCATGTGCTCTTTTCCTACATAAGGCTTGATGATGGACAAAGTTCCAAAAAAAAAAAAAATGCAGTTCCCCTTTAAGCGGTGCTACAATTGCCTTTATCACTTAGAACCTTCATGACTATATGTATCCTGCCTGGATGCATACCCATTTACACTGCCCGATGATCGAACCAGGGTTTGCAGATTGAGAGTCAAGAGTGCCTAATTTGTCAGCTAATTGTCCAGCACGACTCATAAGGCGTCAGGGAGTGAAATTTACCAACATTCCACTGAGAATGTTACAGTGGAGTTGAATGATTAGCCTCAATGGGCAGTACATTAGTGTAGTTTGTACCG
This sequence comes from Nerophis lumbriciformis, assembly GCF_033978685.3. Classification (NCBI taxonomy): domain Eukaryota; kingdom Metazoa; phylum Chordata; class Actinopteri; order Syngnathiformes; family Syngnathidae; genus Nerophis; species Nerophis lumbriciformis. The sequence continues at coordinate 51,613,257 of NC_084550.2, read as the reverse complement.
AGAGAGACATCTTAGAACCCCTATTTCCAGATGATGTACCCTTTTGTCCCTGGAAAAGTTACATTGGAACTGAGTACTTGATTGTACCTAGAGAGAGACAGTCTTAGAACCTTTTAAAAACTATGCTCCCAGACTTTGTACTCACAAAGTTACATTGGAGTCCAGTAATGAGTTTTATGGGGTGGCACATAGGCGTAGGTTTGCACCAAGTTGGAAACATTGTATATACCCTTTTCACCCTGGAAAGTCACCATAGGGTAAATTAGCAGTGTTTCCCACAGGACTGCAATCTATCTATGGCAATGGGTTGTGGGCGTTGGTCGGTGTGGTGTGCTGAATTACATCATTTCATTTGTGCAACACCCTCCCCCTGGACAAGTCCAATAATAACGTGTTTAAGAGTAGGTGTGAATAAGTACTGTTGAGTATTTAACGGGGAAACTCGTGTGTGGAATTTACCACTGAGGTTCACGTCAGAGAACACAAAGTCATCAGATGGACTCATTCACTTTAATTGTGGACGTACACATGCATGGCGTGCAATTCTTTAGTTTCATATCTGAAGTACAGGACAAACTATACATATACATATATATATATATATATATATATATATATATATATATATATATATATATATATATATATATATATATATATATATATATATATATATATATACATATATATATATATATATATATATACATATATATATATATATATATATATATATATATATACATATATATATACATATATATATATATATATATATATATATATATATGCCGTATTTTTCGGAGTATAAGTCGCACCTGCCGAAAATTCATAATAAAGAAGGAAAAAAACATATATAAGTCGCACTGGAGTATAAGTCGCATTTTTGGGGGAAATTTATTTGATAAAACCCAACACCAAGAATAGACATTTGAAAGGCAATTTAAAATAAATAAAGAATAGTGAACAACAGGCTGAATAAGTGTACGTTACATGAGGCATAAATAACCAACTGAGAACGTGCCTGGTATGTTAACGTAACATATTATGGTAAGAGTCATTCGAATAACTATAATATATAGAACATGCTATACGTTTACCAAACAATCTGTCACTCCTAATCGCTAAATCCCATGAAATCTTATACGTCTAGTCTCTTACGTGAATGAGCTAAATAATATTATTTGATATTTTACGGTAATGTGTTAATAATTTCACACATAAGTCGCTCCTGAGTATAAGTCGCACCCCCGGCCAAACCATGAAAAAAACTGTGACTTATAGTCCGAAACATACGGTATAAATATATATATATATATATATATATATATATATATATATATATATATATATATATATATATATATATATATATTAGTATTTAGTCTTCTAAAGAAATTAACTCAATGTCTGCATCTTGCATGCATATTACAAAATAAATTGCCATAACTCCATTAGCAGTCAGGTACTATTTGCTAAGTAAACATAGCTGTCATTTGGACTATTATGGTATCAGAACGTCAATGAAATATTGCATATATTTAGAATAAGCTATTAATCTTTACATGTGTCTCTTAAAGCATCAAAAAACTCACATTGGTCTAGCGAATAACATAAGCATAAGTGGAACTGACACTTTATATATACAGTACGTATAGCTTTTAAATGGTGGTATATTATATGCATGGTGGAACACGTGGAGTTTTGGAACCCTTGTTTCCACAAAACGTACCCTTTTGACCCTGGAAATGTTACACTGGAGTCCAATAATTAATCCTAACAAATGGTACATTGGTGTAGATTGTTTCTAAGTGAAATATTATTTTACCTTGTTAAGCGTGCTCTGGTATTGACTGGTGAGCAGAGACCATAGTCTCGCTTTTGCCCATAGTCAACTGGGATAGGGCCCAGCTCCCTGCAACCTTAAAACACAGGCTGCATAAAAATGAATGTTATCCTATATGTCTTAGAAAAGGGTGGTGGACTAGTGTAGATTGTATATATAGATGAACACCAATAGTCTCCTAGAACCTGTATTTCTGGACATTTTTGTCCACACTGCCTCTTTTCCACTGCACACTACCTACTTGATTCTACTCTCTCGATGCTTTTCCATTAGCAAAAATAACCTGGTCAACCAGGATTCTGAAGCGCGGTACGCTAGTGTCACTTTAGGTACGGTCTGCCTTAAAACACTACTAGAATCTTAACCATGTACTATTTGGGGTATACATTTGGGTGGATTGTACCAAAATGGACGACTAGAAACACTTTTTGCACCAAGAAAAAATCCTAGTTTGTGAACCCGTTCTCAAACAATGGCAATAAAAACGATTCTGATTCTGATTCTTTTTCTGAACTGTCTCCTTTTGGGCCAGTGATCTCTTTGAGGTACACAAATGTAGATTGTACCTGGAATGACGCCAAACTATGGTCCAAGGCCCACTTATGAACCCTGAGCGAACATGTTGAGTGGTCTTGTGACACAACCCCAATCCTTGAGATACTCTCTATATACCTGTAGTATTGTAATGTAAAATAGTATTATACACATGGAAACAACAAAAGAAACCCACTATACAATATTTTCTGTTTGTGAACTATTAGTCTATTTTGGAAAAAAAGTTGCTCACAAGTTGTGGTTTAGCAGTTGTTTGGCTGCTGAACCATTCGACCATTAAATAGTCCACCGGAGACTGTTGGAGTAGTCAGAACTTTTCGGTATTTGTAAGTTAGTAATTTACATTGTCTAGGTTGTACCTATGGACGTTTAGAACCCTACTTTCAAAACGATGTAGTACAGGGCTATTCAAATCGAAATTAGGCCCAAAAATGACACCCGACTGATTTAAAAAACATGTAACATATTTTTGTCCCAGATTCCTGAAAACACTAGAATGCTGTCTCGTAGATTATCATTGACTAGCTTTTTTTGTAGTAGGTCCTTAAAAACAACAGATTCTCATGCAGGAATTTTCAAAATAAGAATAATAGTGAAGAGAGAAGTCTGTCCCCCTAGTCTTTAGCTCTCTGGAAATGTAGCCCCCAAAACAACTTGGTTGAATAGCTCTGATGTAGTCTTTTGGCCCTGGCAGTTACAATAAAAGGTGGGTTATGTACATATACTTGTACCTAGAGGGACACTATTGGACTCCTAGAACCTCTGTTTGCTGACCATGTATTTATTATCTTCTGGTCTTTGGAGTCCAACAATTATCCCTATTAGAAACAGTCAGTAGACGGTATGAAGGCACACCAGTGGATACTCAACCCATAGTTCCTGACTATATACCTTCTGGTGCTCAGAAAAGATACTTTGGAGTCCAAGGTTTAAATAGCAATTGACTCCCTCCAGTCCTTGTTTCTTGACTATAAAAAGACTAATTTTCCGACCAAACGATCCGAATGAAGTGGTTTCCACGCTGAGCTTGGACCACACATGGTTTGTTTTAATCCCGCTGCCTGTAAGTGCTCCGATGGTGGAGTGCCAGGATGAACTGTCTTTGCACCTGTTGCAAGAGGAAGCACAAGCCCCCCAGGGGGTTCATTATCAAGGATCATGTTGCTTCCAGTCCCCCGCCACCCCCCTGCTGAACCGAGTCGACAGACTTGGCATGTCTCGTTGGGGCAGTATGGCCTCCGGCTGATGCCGCCATGCTTCCTGTTGTTTTAGGGCTTTGTTTCCTAGCAGCTGTCAGGTCTGCACATAAATATGGCTCACGGGAGACAAGGAATTGGGATTTAGGGGGGGGAAAGATGCTTTGCCTGTACATACTGTGCAGGTGATGTCACAAATACGTCCACATTTTCATCCGTCGTCACGCCTAGGACCACGTTTTAACGTTCTGCACCATTGCCCCCAGATTGTGAAATACGTAAACAGGTTAATCCAGTCACATCACGTCTCTATATTTGCCTCCAGTAGATTTCTGACCCCAGTTAAACAAATGGAGGTTTGCTCGGGTGTCCGATCCCCCCCTGCTGAATATCGTAGACGTGGTTTACTCAGGCCTGACACATACTTGACATGACACAAACATTCAGGTCATTTTACATGAGGAGTTGTTGCGACATCAGGTGCCACTCTGGTAACAGGAGGAGCCCCTTCTTCTGCACGTCAAGCCCAGGCAGATTGTAGCAACGGGCCCCTTGGAAAGTGCTCTAAAATGTACAACATCTGAGTAAAAATGTATACTAATTTTGCACTTTTTTAAATAGGTCGCAATGGTCTGACAATGGTGCATGTATTGGAAGTGTGTTCAACTTGACACAGTTTAAGTGCTTTTAGTAAGCTCTATTGAGAAGATGTTGTATTGTGTGTCTCTAGCTTTAATGCAAATGAGCTGTGTTTGCCACACAAGAAGTGCTTTTGTTTACTTTAAACCCTTTTTACATGCATGTTATTACTCATTACTCTGTACCGTATTTTTCGGAGTATAAGTCGCACCGGAGTATAAGTCGCACCTGCCGAAAATGCATAATAAAGAAGGAAAAAAACATATATAAATCGCACTGGAGCCCGGCCAAATTATGAAAAAAACTGCGACTTATAGTCCGAAAAATACGGTAATTGTCCATTGTAATAGATGCCATACACCACATACAACAATGTAACACAGAGGTCTTCAACAGGGGGTTCGTAACTCCTAGAGCAACATGTTGAAAGAGCCATATTGAACCACAAATATAAAAAAGTAATCGGTCTGGAACCGCAAAAAATTTAAAGACTTATATAAGCATACTTGCCAACCTTGAGACCTCCGATTTCGGGAGGTGGGGGGTGGGGGGCGTGGTCGGGGTGGGGCGGGGGGCGTGGTTGGGGGCGTGGTTAAGATATATACATATATAAGAAATACTTGACTTTCAGTTAATCATCATCATTCTAGCTATATATATATCTATATATATATCTATATATATATATATATATATATATATATATATATATATATATATATATATATAAATAAAAGAAATACTTGAATTTCAGTGATCATTTATTTACACATATACACACACATAACACTCGTCTACTCATTGTTGAGTTAAGGGTTGAATTGTCCATCCTTGTTCTATTCTCTGTCACTATTTCAGAACACACACATTATACAAATATACATTATAAAATCAATAAGAAAACAGGAGCTCTAATTTGGGAGTCTGAATTAGGATCAGAAGTTCCTATATAAACATTGTGCACTCATGTCGCCATTTTGTATTGATTACTGCAGCTGTGCACTGGATTCATTCACAAATACAAACTACAACTCACAAACACTTTAGTGTTAGACTCCACCATCAGAATGTGTACTTAAACTTATAAAGATCACATGGATATTATTCAGTGAGTTGATTCACCAAAACTAACCTGTTATACAGGAGGGAAAAGCACACAGGACGTTTCAATTGTTCACAGACTGGTCGCTCTCATCAGAATGACAAGACACTTCCGGTCTGCAGGTGATAGCATTCAATTGGGAAGAAACGCCCTACTGCCCCCTACTGACCAATGTGAATACTGATAAATGTGTAATGACAGCTCCGAAAACGAATTCAAACCACAAAATAAAATAAATAAATCAACACAAAAATGTGACACATTATGGGTGGGTCACATGCATGTACAGTAGATAGCAGTATTGTCCTGTTTAAAAGTGTCACAACATTGCTGTTTACGGCAGACGAACTGCTTTACGTAGACGAAAACTTGACTGCTGTTGTTGTGTGTTGTTGCCGCGCTGGGAGGACGTTAATGAAACTGCCTAACAATAAACCCACATAAGAAACTAAGAACTCGCCCTCGATCATTAGCTGTTTATATTGTGAGAAAGCGGACGTGTGAACAGGCTGTCAACACGTCACTCAGGTCCGCATGGAGCTGGAGGGGGCGTGGCCTCCAGCTCCGCCTGAATTTCGGGAGATTTTCGGGAGAAAATTTGTCCCGGGAGGTTTTCGGGAGAGGCGCTGAATTTCGGGAGTCTCCCGGAAAATCCGGGAGGGTTGGCAAGTATGTATATAAGTCTTATAATGATGGCAACTCATTATGTATGTGGCTAATTAGCCTACTATCAAAATGACTTTAAAAGTCTTATATAAGTGTCTATATTAGCTATACTAGCCTACTATCAAAGGCCGACACAAATCTTCGTAGACAGAAATGTTGTATTTTCATTTTTGTTCTACACACTTTTGCAACATTGGAAATCATTACTAAAACATTGGAAATCATTGCAACATTGGAAATCATCACAGGATGAGATAACTTCTGGAAATTACTGGCTCAGAATGGCCAAAGGTATAGATGTGCGTGTCCAAGTTAAAGGAAACGGCAGGCCGTCTTCTTCTAAGGGATTTATTACAATCTTTGCAAGCTGGGTAACGTTTGCTGTGGTCTGGAACAACATGGCACACAAACAACTATGAGAAATGCAGCCAATATTACATACAGATAATGTGTCATGACTCATGAGACATGCAAATATAAATTAAATACGCAGAGGACATAAGTAAAGGAAATTAAATGGGCACAGATATACCTACAAACGAGGCATAATGATGCAATATGTACATACAGCTAACCTAAATAGCATGTTAGCATCGATTAGCTTGCAGTCATGGATTGACCAAATATGCCTGATAAGCACTCCAGCGAATCAATAAAATCAACAAAGCTCACCCTTTGTGCCTTCACGTACAGCATAAAACGTTTGGTGGACAAAATGAGACAAGAAGGAAATTAGTAGGACAAAACGGTGCTTGCCAAATACTCTCATCAGTGAAGTATGTTTAATATAAACAGTGGGATTTCCTCTGACAGAAACCATAGTAAAAAAAAATATACATATTTTTTTTCATCTTTTTCCATTTTCACACACCTTAGAGCCATTGGAGCGGCGCTAAAGAGCCGCATGGCTCTAAAGCCTCGGGTTGCTGACCCCCGTCCTTGAGGGTCTGCAAAAGAACTGCAGGTCATGAAATTTTTGGTTGATAAAACTTTTTAAAATATAGTTTTATATTTTTTTCCCCACAAATGTCTTTAAATCGACATTAACGTTGATCCAAAACACTGCAGTATACTTTATAAATGGCAATGGCATGGCCACTCTACTCACTGTATCTTGCACGTTTAACATAAAAACATGGATATAATAGTTATGTAATTATATTTGTGTTATCATTCAAGATAGCTAGCAATTAGTGCATGAGTTGCCAGCTTGCTATTAGTGAAGTGAAGTGAAGTATACTTATATTGCGCTTTTTCTCTAGTGACTCAAAGCGCTTTACATAGTGAAACCCAATATCTAAGTTACATTCAAACCAGTGTGGGTGGCACTGGGAGCAGGTGGGTAAAGTGTCTTGCCCAAGGACACAACGGTAGTAACTAGGATGACGGAAGCGGGGATCGAACCTGGAACCCTCAAGTTGCTGGCGCGGCCGCTCTACCAACCGAGCTATATCGCCCCCTCATTAGTTGTGCTATACTGTATTATTTATTTGTACTGCACAATAACAAGGTACCTTTTAGGACTAGTTTAACAATCGTATACAGGCAGAGGGTCCCTGCTCCAATTCTCCATCATTATGGTGGTCCCTTGGCCTGGAAAATGTTGACGACCCCTGACGTAGCATTAAGGAGTGGGACAGGAAACGTTCGCAACACCAGCATAGCTGCGAGCTCAAATGCTAGCATTGTAGTAGTCTATATCTTGACACAGACAGACAGATAAAAAGTAAACATTCACTTCAGGGGGGGCTTGAAAAAATTCTGTCCCCAAGAAAAATTTAACTGTAGGCAAGTTTAGAACAGTAGAAAAATTGTTGTCATTAGGAATCGGGACATAAAGTAATTGAAAACCACTGATCGAGCTCGGCGCGTATCAGAGGCGATAGCATGTCCATGAGAAAGAGGGTTCCCTTCGTCATGTCGTAGCTGCAGGGTCGGATGTCCAATTCAGATTTTTTTTCCAAATCCGATCTTTTTTAGTGGCTGTTCACATTACAAAAAAAAAAAAAAAGTGATTTCTGATGTGAATGCAATCTGACCCGCATGTGTACATGACGTCGTACGCACTGCTGTGTTTACGGAAATAAACATGGCTTCCAAGGTCTCAGTAATGGCGCATTTGTGGCAATTTCAAGGATTTTGTGCAATCAAAGTCGCCATTTTCCGAACCAAATTATTGCGCGTGGAAGATTAATTTGGAAAAGGACAAGCATTTTGGCTCTCGCAGTTTTACGGGATAATTTGCTTCGAAGTCTGCTTGAAGAGTGTGTCTGTGGATGAGCAGAGTGGTAAAACTTTCACGTGAGTTCCTAAAACATATCATTTTTACCTGTTTTCTGCTCCGTTGTCAACTAACCGTGTATTTTGGCGAATAATTATGATCGCTTTTTGATGACGTTTTGGTCAGATGAATGCCACCTGATCGCGGGAGCGTTCATATTAGGGACGCATTGCAAATATATATATATATATATATATATATATACTTTAACTGGGTGTGTGTGTGTGTGTGTGTGTACAGTACAGGCCAAAGGTTTGGACACACCTTCTCCTTTCAATGCATTTTCTTTATTTTCATGACTATTTACATTGTAGATTGTCACTGAAGGCATCAAAACTATGAAACCTCCATCCATCCATCCATTTTCTACTGCTTGTCCCTTTTTTGGGGTCATGGGGGGTGCTTAAGTGAAAATCCTTTCAAGTGACTACCTGTTAAAGCTCATCGAGAGAATGCCCAGAGTGTGCAAAGCAACAATCAGAGCAAAGGGTGGCTATTTTAAAGAAACTAGAATATACAACATGTTTTCAGTTATTTCACCTTTTTTTGTTATGTACATAACTCCACTTGTGTTCATTCATAGTTGTGATGCCTTCAGTGACAATCTACAATGTAAATAGTCATGGAAATAAATATAAAGATTTTTGGACACACCTTCTAATTGAATATGTTTTCTTTATTTTCATGACTATTTACATTGCAGATTGTCACTGAAGGCATCAAAACTATGAATTAACACATGTTTGATATTCTAGTTTCTTCAATATTAAATATTTATTTATATATATATATATATATATATATATATATATAATGTGTGTATGTATATATATATATACACATTATATACTATACTAGAATATCAACAAATGTGTATATATATATACACACATTATATATATATATATATATATATATATATATATATATATATATATATATATATATATATATATATATATATATATATATAATATTTAATATTGAAGAAACTAGAATATCAAACGTGTTCATTCATAGTTTTGATGCCTTCAGTGACAATCTACAATGTAAATAGTCATGAAAATAAAGAAAACGCATTCAATTAGAAGGTGTGTCCAAACTTTTGGCCTGTACGGTGTATATATATATATATATATATATATATATATATATATATCTTTATCTTTATTTTGAATGACATAATCCGATACAAGTCACATAAGGGCAAAAAAAATCGGAATTGACCTGCAGTGTGAACAAGGCCTTCATTTTCACCCAAGGGAGGAAGACGATAGATTGTTCTCACGCTTGTTGCTCAAAAATAGGCTCTAGAACTGTTAACCAGTTTTAGCATGTCCCCTTTAAAAAGAAGACTCAATACATACAGGTGATATCTCCTGTCCATTCAAACATGGCCGCTTATCTGTTGTTTGCTTTCAGGCTTGGTATTCATTAAGTTTTTTCTTGACAGGTACACCAGGAGCAGTGTGGTAGCCAGCTGTCCCAAATTGAGTGTTTTCTGGCTTTGATGCGACCCGAGTGTGCCTGGAGCATGTCCACAGTGGGCCTGACTGCCCAGGAGACATCTTTTCCCGTAGAACACCACTTCCTGCGGGGCGGGTACTGTCGTCACAGCATGGCCGGATCCAAACCATCAAGGAACTTTCGCCACGAGCTGGAGTGAGTGTGCAGATTTACTGGCGAGCATGGAATGGTTTCATGTGAGTGGTAGTAATGTGTTTTATCCTTGACAGCTTCTACTTTAATCTGAAATCTGCACACGCAGATCACAGCTCTCATGGCCAGCAGAAGGGTCCGCCAACTCTAAGTTACGAGAGTAAGTGTCGGGAAACAACAAAGGCTGCATTGTTTTGTATTCTGCATTGGCTTCATCACGGGAAAAAAAGAAAGAAAAAAAACATTTTAGGGACATGGATAAAAAAAAAATGGATTGGACTTGTTTGTATTTAAAACAATACTATGAGCCTTCCATCCATCCATTTTCTACCGCTTATTCCCTTTTGGGGTCGCGGAGGGCGCTGGAGCCTATCTCAGCTACAATCGGGCGGAAGGCGGTGTACACCCTGGACAAGTCGCCACCTCATCGCAGGGCCAACACAGATAGACAGACAACATTCACACTCACATCCACACACTAGAAAGCTAAGGCTTTAAAGATACAATAGTACTGTAACGTTTTCCCAGGTTTTCACATTATGTTATGGTTTTAGTTTATTTCGAACATGCATACAGTTACAATAAGGTACATGACCATTTTCCAGTTTGCCATAACAGCATGAACGAAAAGAAGTAGGAAGAAGCAGCGCTTATTTAATTCTACTCCTTTTTTGTTTCATAGCCATTTCCAACACATTTATACACTTCCTGTGCCCGATTTGTAACACAATTTAGATAAATAAATACATGCAATGATCCGGTGCCCGGGTCATGGCTTGATTTATATTTAGTAGCTTTTTTCCTGTTTTAGTCCAGGGGTCCCCAAACTTTTTGACTCGGGGGCCGCATTGGGTTAAAAAAAATTGGCCGGGGGCCGAGCTGTATATATATATATATATTCCGAGCGCGTTGATGTCGCGTTATCAATGGGAAAATGCATTTTTAGACAATATGATTTGCCTGAGCGGCTAGGAGACACCGAGAGTAACAAGCGGTAGAAAATGGATTAGAAAGGACAGATTAAAAAAAAAAAAAAAAATCATAATACATTTTATTATTTTTTTTTTAACTTGGGAGTTTCTGCAGGCCGAATTTTTAACACAATTTAGATAAATAAATAAATGTCATGATCCGTTGCCCGGGTCATGGCTTGATTTATGTTTAGTAGCTTTTTTCCTGTTTTAGTCCAGGGGTCCCCAAACTTTTTGACTCGGGGGCCGCATTGGGTTAAAAAAAATTGTCCGGGGGCCGAGCTGTATATATATATATATATTCCGAGCGTGATGATGTCGCGTTATCAATGGGAAAATGCATTTTTAGACAATATGATTTGCCTGAGCGGCTAGGAGACACCGAGAGTAACAAGCGGTAGAAAAAGGATTAGAAAGGACAGATAAAAAAAAAAAAAAAAAAAAAAAAATCATAATATATATATATATATATATATATTTTTTAACTTGGGAGTTTTTGCAGGCCGAATTTTTAACACAATTTAGATAAATAAATAAATGTCATGATCCGTTGCCCAGGTCATGGCTTGATTTATGTTTAGTAGCTTTTTTCTTATGTTTTAGTCCAGGGGTCCCCAAACTTTTTGACTCGGGGGCCGCATTGGGTTAAAAAAATTGGTCCGGGCTATATATATATATATATATATATATATATATATATATATATATATATATATATATATATATATGTATATATATATATATATATATATATATATATATTCCGAGCGCGATGATGTCACGTTATCGATGGGAAAAATGCATTTTTAGACAATATGATTTGCCTGAGCGACTAGGAGACACCGAGAGTAACAAGCGGTAGAAAATGGATTAGAAAGGACAGATTAAAAAAATAAAATAAAATAATAATAATAAAAATATATATATATTTTTCTTAAACTTGGGAGTTTCTGTGGGCCGGATTTTTAACACAATTTAGATAAATAAATGTCATGATCCGTTGCCCGGGTCATGGCTTGATTTATGTTTGGTAGCTTTTTTCCTATGTTTTAGTCCAGGGGTCCCCGAACTTTTTGACTCGGGGGCCGCATTGGGTTAAAAAAAAATATATATATATATATATATATACATATATTCCGAGTGCGATGATGTCACGTTATCAATTAGAAAATGCATTTTTAAACAATATGATAGGAGACACCGAGAGTAACAAGCGGTATTAGAAAAAACAGATTAAAAAAAATAACAATAATAATTTTTTTTAATTTTTTTAAATTTTAACTGGGGTTTTCCTGCGGGCGAGTTTTTGGACGCTGGCGGGGCGAATCCGTTTTTAAAATCTGTTTTAGTCTGTCTCCGTGCTCTACCCTCTTTCCTTTCCTTCACTTTTGGTTTCCATGGACACTAATTCTCCACACCTGCCCTTGTTTAGTGTTCCCACCAGCTGTTTTGGTTAATCACTCCTCTCTCCACTGTCCACGCGACATTTAGGTTTAGTCTTGTTTTCACCACGTTTAAGTGTTTTTCCTCGACTTTGTCGCTGTTCACCCTTGGTGACTATTTGGGTTTTTTGGCTACACGTCTGTATTTTTGTCCTGCATCCGAGAAAACACAACCACCGCAGCCATGCGTTCAAAATGTAACAATAAATATACAATACATATATACTATAATGTAATATAATAATATAATAATAATAATAATAATAAATATAAAGTTCTCATTAATACATATTTAAATTGTGATTCACATAATGAGATTATCAATTTTTTCCGATAAGGTTCAAGATGTTTATCAGGATTCTTTGTCTTTGTACTTTGTAAACGTGGATGCATATGCAAAAGTGCAATATATTTATCTGTACAGTAAATCTAATTATATCTGCACCTTATTGATCTTTTATCCTGCACTACAACAAGCTAATGCAAATAAATGTCGTTCTTATCTGTACTGTAAAGTTCAAATTTGAATGGCAATAAAGGAAGTCCAAGTCTAAGTCTAAGTAAATACTTTGAGTCTGAACAGTTTCTTAAATTGTATAATTTTATTACATTGTCTGACTTCTTTACTTAATCCAAGAATTATTGAAGAATTATTGTACATTCTTGGGTGGCAGGTTATAATTTGTATTTGTGCATAGTTTGAGATGTTTGCAAATGCACCAAATCATTGAATTTCAATATTTTTGATTCTATAAATAGTTTGAACAGTTTCTTAAATTGGATCATTTTATTACATTGTCTGACTTCTTTACTTAAATCCATTCCATAATTTAATGCCCCATGCGAATATGCTAAAGGTTTTAAGTGTTGTACGTGCATACAAATGTTTTAAGGAACATTTTTCCTTAAGGTTATATTTCTCGTCTTTTATTCGGAAGAATTATTGTACATTCTTGGGTAGCAGGTTATCATTTGTATTTGTGCATAGATTTAGATGTTTGCAAATCCACCAAATTGTTGAATTTCAATATTTTTGATTCTATAAATAAAGTTTGGTTGCATCCAAACATTGCATGTAACAAACTAGTTTGATTGCCCGCCTATCATTTTTTGGAATCAAGTGCACAAACAAAGCATAGGTGTCTCAGTCTTGGTGCTTTTTTTTTTTTGCAAAATAATCCACCATGGGGCAAAAAAAGTTGCGTCTGCCAGCACTTTGATAAAGAAGATGAGAAACACTACTGAATTCAAGGAAGAAAAACAAAAGGCGGCGTTCAGATTCAGTTTCATTCGCCATTTTAATGTATTTCACATTGTTTTTTGCATGAACAACTATAACCTATCTTTATAACATGTATTTTTTGGGATGTTTTGAATAGATTAATTGAATGAATAAAATCAATAATTAATTAATAAATATGTAGAAAAATTGATTTGGTTTTCGCACGGTTCAGTTTTGGGACCAATCGGAACGTATTACCCACAAAAACAGAGGTCCTCCAAAAAGCACAACATGAAAATAAAAGCGCAAAATGAATACTGACTCAGCACTGGTGTGACAATAGCGTGGTTTGATGTGTGTGGGTGACGACCAAAGTGTCCCCGCACACAATAAACACAAGTGTTTGGTCATAAGCGTGGAAGTGACGAGCACAGGCGTCGTGATTGTGTGCACCCAGCTGTTAGAGTAAAATTAACACTTTTATAACCAACACTGACATCTATTTTAAATTAAATAAAGTTGATGTAGTTATTTATGAAACATTTTGCTTCCGAAAGTTTTCCCTGTTTCTGTATGACAGGACTAGGAGGGCGAATGTTTGGGTAGTTTGATCCGATTCCGATTCCTGGGATGATGATTCGATTCAGAATTGATTCTCGATTCAACACGATTCTCGATTCTAGCCGATTCTCGCAATATATTATTTGGTAAAAATAATTATATGTAAATGTTTTCAAAACAGGTTACAGATTATAAACGCTTCTTCTGGTTGCATGGAGATGGCCTAAAAACATATTTTTAAAAATGGATTATTTTTGAAAAAAAGATAATAATAAAAATGGTGTTCTGGGGAATCTGCTGCTAAAATGTTTTAAAATTAATGTGCGGATGTGTTTGATGAATACAAAAGCGGTTTATAAACATAAGACAATATTAATATGTTTTTTTTTCAATTGAGATTTTATGGCAAATACATGTTACACTAATGCAGGGGTCACCAACCTTTTTGAAACCAAGAGCTACTTCTTGGGTACTGATTAATGCGAAGGGCTACCAGTTTGATACACACTTAAATAACTAGCCAGAAATAGCCAATTTGCTCAATTTACCTTTAACTCTATGCTATTATTAATAATTGATGATATTTATCTTTGTGTAAACACTGATCATCTTAATTATTTCTCACAATAAATATATATAGAAACCGCTTCACGGTGGCAGAGGGGTTAGTGCATCTGCCTCACAATACGAAGGTCCTGAGTAGTCTTGGGTTCAATCCCGGGCTCGGGATCTTTCTGTGTGGAGTTTGCATGTCCTCCCCGTGACTGCGTGGGTTCCCTCCGGGTACTCCGGCTTCCTCCCACTTCCAAAGACATGCACCTGGGGATAAGTTGATTGGCAACACTAAATTGGCCCTAGTGTGTGGATGTGAGTGTGAATGTTGTCTGTCTATCTGTGTTGGCCCTGCGATGAGGTGGCGACTAGTCCAGGGTGTACCCCGCCTTCCGCCCGATTGTAGCTGAGATAGGCTCCAGCGCCCCCCGCGACCCCAAAGGGAATAAGCGGTAGAAAATGGATGGATGGATAAATATCAATATGCAACACTTTATTTTTTTTCTCTAAATGCACATTTTTCAAATTGATCCCATTTTAACTAGCTAGCCACTAACATTTGTTAACATTTTTTTTTTTTGAATTTTAATCATAATAAGTTTGAAGAAATATTTCACAAATATTCTTCGTCAAAAAAACAGAAGCTAAAATGAAGAATTAAATTAAAATGTATTTATTATTTACAATAAAAAAAAACAAATTTACTTGAACATTGATTTAAATTGTCAGGAAAGAAGAGGAAGGAATTTAAAAGGTAAAAAGGTATATGTGTTTAAAAATCCTAAAATCATTTTTAAGGTTGTATTTTTCCTCTAAAATTGTCTTTCTGAAAGTTATAAGAAGCAAAGTAAAAAAATAAATGAATTTATTTAAACAAGTGAAGACCAAGTCTTTAAAAATGTTTCTTGGATTTTCAAATTCTATTTGAGTTTTGTCTCTCTTAGAATTAAAAATGTCGAGCAAAGCGAGACCAGTTTGCTAGTAAATAAATAAAATGTAAAAAATAGAGGCAGCTCATTGGTAAGTGCTGCTATTTGAGCTATTCTTAGAACAGGCCAGCGGGCGACTCATCTGGTCCTTACGGGCGACCTGGTGCCCGCGGGCACCGCGTTGGTGACCCCTGCACTAATGTGATTACATATCAAGTGTTTCCTTTTCCCCCCAACAAAAAAGATACTCACAAAACATTTTAAAAAAAATCAGGGAAAATACAAAATACAAATAAGTAAATAGAAACAAATTAAATACATTAAACTTACAGGTAAATATTGAGTCAAAGACACATACCAAGATAAATGTTTACTAATGTCTGTGCTGCATTGTGCTTAGAGCTGTTTCTAATATTTACATTTTGCTAAATCTGGCAGCCGAAAAACCGTGTACCTCGGTTTAACCCATGTGAAAAATCGTAGAAAAGTTGTAACAATTTTCCCAAAAGAAAATATGCAAATTCAATTATACAAAAATCCAGTCACATCCAAAAATATGAACACAAAAACAGCATAATTATAGTTTTCCATGGAGAAAGCAATTTGAAATACAGATAAATTAAATATATAAATGAATATTTAACGTCGCTTTTACTTAACAAATGTGCCAAAGAGCGTAGAGGAAAGAGGGAAGATCCACGCGGACGTCACTTTCATATTTTACGATGACTTTTTACTCAAATTTGATAGTGTTTCTCACCTTCTGTATCAATGTGTTTGCACTCGCAACTGTCTTTGGCCCCATGGTGGCTTATTTTGCGGTCACACTCGATGAGAAAAAAAGCACGGAGGCTGAACCACGAACACGTGAGATTGTTTGTATGTGTGTACATCAAAGTGGGGTGTACAAAGGTAAGGTACAACTGTAAAAGCAACCCCTGACACAGTAATTGTGTCGCCGTTTAAATGTCTGCAGTTTTAGTTGTTTTCTAATATGCGGATTACATTATTTAGCTGCTGTACAGTAGTTACAAAATGGGGTGTCTTAAAATGGTATTTGTGTCAACTAAGTCTGTCACAAAAGAGTGACAAACTGGCAAAATACACCACCTGGCGGTGCTGTTATTAACCCCAAAGTTTGAATCTCATATCACGAATTGACCGGAAATTTCTCGCCCAACTCAACGCACTCTAAAAGGCACCCGATGTAACTTTAGGGTGTTTAGCCGAATCACCGTGATTGGTGCACAAAAGAAATGGCCACCATTAAGCCAAACGCCTTTGCAATTAATTGACAATTAGTCACTGACCATTTGGGCGATGACTACAGTCGTCCCTCGCCACATTGCGCTTCCAAGTTTGCTGCTTCACTCTGATTTTTTCTAAAGCATATTCTATGTCGTTTTGGCCTAAAGTAAGCATTTTCAAGCATAAAAATGACAATCAGCTGAGAATATCAACTCTAAAGAAGTAATGGCCACTAAATGAGGTCGAACTAATCAGTATCGTGACAACTGATTATTTCAGCCTCGGGTCCCACCTTTAAAACCGTAGAGACCCTCACAATGTTCAAAAACTTATTTAGATTTTTATGCTCTTATTATGAAAACATATAATGAATAATTCCTACTCTGTGGAAATTAAATTACCACGGTCGGGCCAATTAACTGTGTTAAACGAGGGTTTACTGTATACCGGGGGTGTCAAACTCATTTTAGATTGGGGGCCACGTGGAGAAAAATCTACTCCCAAATGGGCCGGACTGGTAAAATCACGGCACGATAACTTAAAAATAAAGACAACTTCAGATTGAAAATGTACAAATAATAATGTTGTTGTTTTTTTTTTTACACTTACATGTTGCAGTTAATAGTATTCTATCTTTATTTGTCGTTATTTATACTTTCTGAATAAATGATGTGACAATGTTCATCAGTCAACTCATTGGTGTTAATTTTCAATCCATCAAGATAAAAAATAATAATATCAAAACCAAATTACAGGATGTTATTTATGTAGTTTGCAAATTTTCCTAAACTGGTACACTAAAATGGTTTATTAATTGTTTTACATATGTAGCATAATCCACAAAGATACAAAGAATTGCTATTGCGACATCTAGTGGACACATTTAGAACAGTTTATTTCATTCAAAACTTTTGGCTCATTTTTATACTTAGCAAACTCATCCGGCGGGCCGGATAAAACCTGTTCGCGGGCCTAACCCAGCCTGCGGGTCGTATGTTTGACATCCCTGCGGTATGTAAATTACTACGTAATAATGCAGGGATGTCAAACTCGTTTTCATTGAGGGCCACATCGCAGTTATGGCTGCCCTCAAAAGGCAGCTTTTAATAGCGAACAATAATTACATTTGCCTTCGCATTTGATTATTGTATATATTTTTTACATACACCTTTAGAAAAAAATCTGTATATATTACAGTAAAAAAACTCAGTTACCAACATTTTACGGTAACATATACAGTGGTTTTTATAACATATTAGTGTTTTATATTTAAAGCAATACACCTTAAAAACGACTGCAATTTTACCTTAAAACAGTGGTACAATATTTTAAAATTTACATGTAATTTGCTACAAAAACCACCTAAAATTTTACGGTAAAATCTATTTCCATTTTTACATTGTGCAATTTGATGGATAACTTGCTGTGAAGTCTAAAGTCAAGTATTTAAGTATATTATTATTTAAGTATTTATGTTATTTTTTTAAATTTTTTTACATTATTTTTATTTTTATTTTTATTTTTATTTTTATTTTTATTTTTATTTTTATTTTTATTTTTATTTTTATTCTTATTTTTATTTTTTATTAATCAATCCTACAAAATAATACACAATACTACCATAATAATACAATTCCAATTCCAAAAACAAACCCAACCCAGCAACATTCAAAAAAGCAAACAACAGAGCAATTGAGAGGACACACAAACATGACACAAAACAATCCAAATGAAGTCAACCAAAAATGAATAATATCAACAACAGTATCAATATAAATAAGAATTCCAACGTAGCAGTGATTAGAAATCCCTCATTGACATTATCATCACAGCCATTTATAAAAAAATAGAGAAAATAAATCATATTTAGGTTCATTTAATAGTAAAACAAATTTAAATAATGGGTTCCATATTATTATTATTTTTTATTATTATTATTATTATTCTTCGGTCAGTGGTCAACAAAATAAACAAACAGTTTTACATAAACAAACAGTTGTACATTCATAAATTGAAAATGTTGCAGACCGAAAGGGTTTAGGCTGAAGTTGAACACTTATTGCGCCTAACCCTATAAACAATGTCAAATACAAGATGAGCTTCCAAAAAATATAACATTTCCTTTGCACAATATATTATAAATACACTTTGTACACAACATAAACACTGTTCAATTATATACACAGTAAAGACATGTGAAATATCCTTGTACACATGTTAGTTAAACCTTTGTACCAATTATATACTATATACACACAATTATACTTCCATTATTATTTATATCCCACATTTAGTTTGTAATTAGCAATAATCATATTATTAACTACTGTGTTGATTCAAGAGTGATATATTTTTCCAAGACATTGGTCTTAAAATGTTTTTTAAATGTATATATTCCAATATATGACTCATTATTATCTAAACTAAATGCAGTTGTTTCTACTGATATCATCTCCATAGCTTGTGTATACCAGTCAGTATGAGTTGGACTATCAACATCTATCCATTTTTTTTTAGTAAAAATGGAATTTATGATAATGTAATATTTGTTGCAATACTTTATAATATAAAGTTTAAACAGTGTGCAATTTCATGCATTTTTTTCTGTCAAAATGGAAAGTACAAATGCATTTAGTAAGAAAAGTATTATTTCCAGGGGTTTGCGGGCCATATAAAATGATGTGAGGGGCCAGACCTGTGTAATAATGTATTATCATCAAAATGAAGCGTTATACATTTTTTATCCTGCACTACCATGAGCTAATGCAATGAAATTTCGTTCTTATCTGTACTGAAAAGTTCAAATTTGAATGACAATAAAAAGGAAGTGTAAGTCTAAATGCAGCTCTCTCCAGCATGTACCTAATGTAGTGGCCTGTGAGTAGATGTCTGCCATAATAATAATAATAATAATAATACATTTTATTTATAAGGCGCCTTTCTGGGCACTCAAGGACACCGTACAAAATCAAAACAATAAAATCAAATTGGATAAAAAACAACAACAAAGATAGAAAAGAAAAGATGATTACAATGAATAAGCAGTCGGGAATAGGTGTGTTGTGAGTCTTGATTTGAAGAGGGATATTGAATCTAAGTTACGGAGGCTAACACGTGCTTGTGGTTCCACTTCCAGGACACAAACACGGCTACAGCACACAGAAGTTACCTCCAAAGACGTCCCGGCCTTCCCACCTCTCCCTGTCCTGCGCCTCTGAACCCTCCACCCCAAGTCCGGCCAATGACGACCAGGTGGTCCCCTCATTCCAAAGGCTCTCCGTGTGTAGCAGTCCGCCGCAGACCCCCGACAGGTGCTCCAAGCCTCTCCCCCCCATCCCGCCGCACAGGAACATGTCAGCCGAGCAGGCCGTGGACAACGAGGTGGAGTTTTTTCCCAGTGCGGACGAGAGCTGCTGCCTGGTATCACATCAGTATTCCAAACATTCCGGTCGAAAGAGCTTCAGGGAATGCGGGCAGTACAACCTCGCTTACTACGATGGACCCGTCGCGCCGCAACGCCCAATGCCTCAGCAGCTGCCGCATCCGGCGCAGCCCCCGCAGCAGGAAGTGAGTCAGGAGCACCAAGTGGTCTGTCAGAGACCACAGGACAGAACTCAGAGGAAACTACGGCGCACTCAATCCGGACCAGCCGGATACAAACACTCTCAACTGCGCCTCCCCTGCCACTACACCGCGGACAGGTCGGCGATTCCTCCCCCCGTCCCGCCGCGGACAAGCAAGACGGCGGACCCTCGCCGCTGGTCAGCCGAGGTGTCGTCCGGGGCGTACAGCGACGAGGACCGACCGCCCAAGCTGCCCCCGAGGGAGCCCTTCCGCACCCCCGGCCTCCCCAAGTACTTCAACGGCGTCATGCCCGCGACCCAAAGCTTTGCACCGGACAAAAACTACGTCAGTCGGGGTTTACAGAGACAGAACAGCGAGGGCTCCCCTTGCATCCTGCCTATCATAGACAACGAGGGGAACAAGGACAGCAACACTCACTACTACCTTCTGCCGGAGCGAACCGACTTTGTGGCCTACCCTTGCCCGGAAAAGCTACTGCAGGCCATGGGAAGCCCGTCGGCTCGGAAGGCGGACGTATCGGACTCGGAGTGGGGCTGCCACACGAGGAGGAAAGCACACGTGGATCTAGTTTGAACTGCTGCTCTTTTTGTTTGAAGCCGTTATGTATTGTACGACACCAGGCTACCCAGGTATCCTGAGGTTGCGTTCGGCGTTTTCGAACCTGTGTTTGATGTCATGTTGGCAGTACGGTGTGAAAGGTGCAAGCGGGCCTTGAACCTCCCACAGTTCAGTGTTTTAGCGTCTGGAAGGTTGAGGAAGTTCAGTATGTTCAGTGTCGGGCTTGTATTTGTTTTAAAACGCTGCTTTTGTGCCTCACCAGGGACACAATGTGACACCTAATCTATCAAGTAGGGATGGGCGTGGTAATTGATTGCTGATTCATCCAATCAATTAAGGCAAAGTGGAGTGCAGTACTCGGCCGCAACCAGCAGAGGCGCTGTTTGGAATCAGTCGCAACTCGGAAAGTCATGGAAAAAAATAAAATAGTTGAATTACCCTCAGCTCAAAGCCCATCCCTCAGATATGACGATTGTAGGGTCAAATGAAGGATTTTAGCACACAAATATCTACTATATGTTTTTTAATCGATACAACACCATTTAAATTTTTGTCAAGTGCAGCTTCTGTAGCGTCCTCTCACACAGACCCTGTAAAACAGACGCCTCAGAGCCGTGGCAGCCATCACAGAGGCCGAAAGACATCTCTTTCACATAAATTATGTGAAATAGCCGCATCAGAGTTGTGCCTTTCACACAGATTCCGTAAAATAGCCGCATCAGAGTTGTGCCTTTCACACAGATTCTGTGAAATAGCCGCATCAGAGGTGTGCCTTTCACACAGATTCTGTAAAATAGCCGCATCAGAGTTATGCCTTTCACACAGATTCTGTGAAATAGCCGCATCGGAGGTGTGCCTTGCACACAGATTCTGTGAAATAGCCACATCAGAGTTATGCCTTTCACACAGATTCTGTGAAATAGCCGCATCAGAGTTGTGCCTTTCACACAGATTCTGTGAAATAGCCACATCAGAGGTGTGCCTTTCACACAGATTCTGTCAAAAAGCCGCATCAGAGTTGTGCCTTTCACACAGATTCTGTAAAAAAGCCGCAACAGAGTTGTGCCTTTCACACAGATTCCGTAAAATAGCCGCATCGGAGTTGTGCCTTTCACACAGATTCTGTGAAATAGCCACATCAGAGGTGTGCCTTTTACACAGATTCTGTAAAAAAAAAGCCGCATCAGAGTTGTGCCTTTCACACAGATTCTGTCAAAAAGCCACATCAGAGTTGTGCCTTTCACACAGATTCTGTAAAAAAGCCGCAACAGAGTTGTGCCTTTCACACAGATTCCGTAAAATAGCCGCATCGGAGTTGTGCCTTTCACACAGATTCTGTAAAATAGACTCATCAGAGCCGTGGCAGTCGATGCCTTTCACACAGAACACAACAAAGAGGCTTTTTGAAGCAACCGTAAATTTATCACACAGCAAAAGCGCAACAGCGTCAACAGGACAGGAGAAGAATTACGATGTGCACAGGCGCTGTCCTGCCTCTGTTAGGGCTCTTCTGCTACTTTTGAATGCAGAGCTCTTGCAAAATTGACCAATCAAAGCTGTAAGAGAAGTATGCTGCCTCTCGTAAGATGATGCAAAATACTTGTTGTACAGCAACAAATCCTTTCAACACAAAAAGGGCGGGAGATGTGAATGTCCAGCCATTGCGGAATACACTATTTACACAGGTCTTCTGTTACGTACCTCTGATGTTGGAATGATGGTTGGGGGACTTAGTCCTTCAATTATGTGGTGACGTATATACAGAGCAGTGGTCTGGAAAAAAGACAAGCTTTTACAAGCTGTGTGAAAGGGTCTTCTGCGAAATGGGTGCATCAGAGCCGTAACAGTCTGGCATTTGCTTTTTACCTGTGCGCTTTCACGTAGCGACAAGACGATCAGATTACGGAATATATAAAATAACAAAGTGTCTCGCTAGTCGGGTACCCGCTATTTAAACAAGTCTTTTCCCGGCTTTGTTCCTGCTCTGTTACTACTACTCTCAAAGTCAATCTGCGAAAAGGTACATGCCAACTTTATAAAAGGGGCCATAGAGATCCTAGAAAATCAGAGCTGTAACAGAAGCTCAGGAATTTACTTTTTACTTAGAACCTGGCGAAACCAGACATGTTTTCTTTTCACACAGCAACATGTCTTTGTGCAGTGAGAATTGCTTTCAAAACAGTAGTGAGCGAGTTGCAGGAACTAAACATCTCACCTGTGTCCAGCAACAGGCATCGTCCTGGATTTGTTACGGCTCTGAATCGAGTGTTGGTGCCTTTTATACAGAACAGCAACCCGCAAAAAGGCAGAAAGATGGCGGCTTCTCCAGGCTGTGTGAAAGAGGCTGTAGAGATCCCGTGAATTGACACATCCTAGCTATAACAAAATATTGGGCTTTTACTTTTTACGCAGAACCCAGCAAAACAAGATATTTCCACATAGTTACACACACCCCGGTCTCCTTCCTCCTCTGATACTACTAGTCCAAAGGCAACCCACAAAAAGGCAGTCTGTGTAAAAGGGGTTGTGAATCGACACATCAGAGTTATAACGGGGGATCTGGCTTTTGCTTTTTACGCAAAAACAAGATATTTCTGCAACACACCGCGGTCCCCGTCATGCTCTGATTCTACTACTCAAAAGTCAACCCACAAAACCGCAGAACGATGGCGGCTTTCACAGTTTGTGTAAAAGGGGCTGTCGAGATTTGGAAAACTCAGAGGATCCTGCACTTTCTTTTTACACAGTTCTAGTTCTAGTGAATTTACGGTCCATGTGGTCTCGGTTACGGCTCTGACTCTACGGCACCAAAGCCGGCACTTTTTGTAGGGCGACTTTGAGGACAGTTTGTAGAGAATCGCAAACCAGAAAGAAGACCAGGCGGAAAGATGGTAGCTTTCCCAGGCTGTGTGAAAGAGGCTGTACAGATCCTGCAAATTGACACATCATAGCCATAACAAAATATTGGATTTTTGCTTTTCACGCGGAACCCCACAAATCAAGATATTTTCACGACCGTGTGGGTGCGCTTTCACATAGTTACACACCCCGGCAACCCACAAAAAGGCAGTCTGTGTAAAAGGGACTGTGAATCGACACATTAGAGTTATATCAGAGGATCTGGCTTTTGCTTTTTACGCAAAAACAAGATATTTCCGCGACTGTGCGCTTTCACACAGCAACACAGCTTCTGATTCTACTACTCCAAAGTCAACCCACAAAAATGCAGAACGATGGCGGCTTTCACAGTTTGTGTAAAAGGGGCTGTGGAGATTTGGAAAACTCAGAGGATCCTGCACTTTCTTTTTACACAGTTCTAGTTCTAGTGAATTTACGGTCCATGTGGTCTCGGTTACGGCTCTGACTCTCCAGCACCAAAGCCGGCACTTTTTGTAGGGCGACTTTGAGGACCGTTTGTAGAGAATCGCAAACCAGAAAGAAGGCCAGGCAGAAAGATGGTGGCTTTCCCAGGCTGTGTGAAAGAGGCTGTACAGATCCTGCAAATTGACACATAGTTATAACAAAATATTGGATTTTTGCTTTTCACGCAGAACCCAGCAAATCAAGATATTTTCACGACCGTGTGGGTGCGCTTTCACATAGTTACACACCCCGGCAACCCACAAAAAGGCAGTCTGTGTAAAAGGGGCTGTGAATCAACACATTAGAGTTATATCAGAGGATCTGGCTTTTGCTTTTTACGCAAAAACAAGATATTTCCGCGACTGTGCGCTTTCACACAGCAACACATCTTCTGATTCTACTACTCCAAAGTCAACCCACAAAAATGCAGAACGATGGTGGCTTTCACAGTTTGTGTAAAAGGGGCTGTCGAGATTTGGAAAACTCAGAGGATCCTGCTTTTTTGTACACAGTTCTAGTCCTAGTGAATTTACGGTCCACGTGGTCTCGGTTACGGCTCTGGCCGGCACATTTGCAGGGCGACTTTGAGGACCGTTTATAGAGAATCGCAACCCGGAAAGACGCCCGCTGTGTGAAAGGGGCTATGTCGAGTGTGAGGTGACTGTATTTGTTACTTTGTGTGCGTGCGGAGGTGGCGTGAGTGAATGCATCCTTACTGAAATGTGTGTTTTTAATGTCGTGGTCAAGCTGTGAAGTACTACCTCCCTCCAGATCCAATCCTCTATTTCACGTAGCCCGCCTTTTTATTGTCTGCTGTACGGCAGTGACAGATGTCATGTTGTGTGCATGGTCTTAAAGCCACACGGGGAGCTTTGTCACAGACTTTCCTGTTCTCGTACATTCCTGCCTTACATGATTGCAGTGGGTGTGGTCTGACAGACTTTGGCTGCTGGCAGCCGAGGGGAAAAAAAAAAAAAAGAAGAAAAAAAAAAGAAGATCTTTTTTGAATTGTATTTTTATTAGAGTTGTTGCTCAGCCAAGTTGTAAATGTAGCACACGTGTTGAAGTTCACTTTGGGCTCACTAAAGGTCAATTGAAGTCTACTTTGTGTTGTGTTCTTTCCCCCCCGCTCCCGACTTAAAAAGTCCCAACGACAATAATGTTTACATCATACACTGGTACTATTTAATCTTAAAGGTATTGAACGGTCTTATGAAAGGATGACGAAGAAGTGAAGACGAGTAAAAAAAAAAAAGAAAAAAGAAAAAGGAATAACCTCTGCTGTGGTGAAGACATGCACTGGGAGAGTGTCGTATGCTGTGTACAGTATTTAACTATTCCGTTTGTAGTCTTTTTTTTTTTTTTGCAAAGAAATAAACTTTATTTATGAATTCTCTGGCTGTTAAAATGTGTCAAAATGAAGTCTGCTCAGCCTGTTTTATCACACACACACACACACACACACACACACACACACACACACACACACACACACACACACACACACACACACACACACACACAGATTCTTGTATTTCTTACCTTCTTGAGACATCTGAAAAATGCCTACCTCTTGAGGACCACCCTTTCTAGATATATAAAGATATGTATTTACAACATTGATAATATGTACAAACTATGCAAATATAAAAAAGGTAGGCTTTTTAGTTATTTTTCATTTATTTTTTGTTTGTAATTGTTTTTTAATCTTCAATATTTACTTCAAGTTATTACAGTATGTCTCTATATACATATTTATTTTATTGTTTTTTATCAATTTTGGCCAAAGGGGGCGTATTTCAATTTCTTACACACACTTGTTATTTCATATGTTGACCGTAGGAGGATTACTTCAAATTTATGCACACACTTGTTATTTCATATGTTGGCCAGAGGGGGAGCACTTTTAAATCCGACACACAGTCAATTTGAAAAATCCCTCCTTTTTGGGACCACCCTAATTTTGATAGATTTTGAAATGAAATCTCTGTATGACAAAGGAGTCACGGACCACAGATGGCCCCTGTGCCGCACT
This sequence comes from Nerophis lumbriciformis, assembly GCF_033978685.3. Taxonomy (NCBI): domain Eukaryota; kingdom Metazoa; phylum Chordata; class Actinopteri; order Syngnathiformes; family Syngnathidae; genus Nerophis; species Nerophis lumbriciformis. Next base: position 51,586,847 of record NC_084550.2, on the reverse strand, counting down.
TTGGTCAACCCAGCTGTAGAAGCTAACTGTTAATGGCCACTATAGTCTTAGTACCGTAGTGTATTTGTTCATCCTATGGTCACATATGGGACGCGGGTTGTCTTACGCCAGCACCGGAAGTCGTAAAATCAGCCGTTCACCTGGCGGGTTTTTTCAGGGATGAATAGGGAAGTCCTTCTTTAGCTGCCGTCTTGTTTTATTATATATTGCTGCCTTTGCACCTGTCAATGTTTACTTTGTATGCACATTAAATCAACCAAAAATCCTGACTTTGGAGCAATGTTCAAAGGACTCTAGTATTTTGCCCTCTATTAGATGTAATGGTTTTCCGTATTGGGACCAAGATTTTGGTCCTAACTTGTTCACCAGTCCTCATATGGAAGGTACTTGTCCTTGTTGTCTCATGAATGGTAGAAATACAAGAACACACACACATGTCCTTGTATTTATTACCTTCTTGAGACATCCGAAAAAAGGCCTACCTCTTTAGGGCCACCCTTTTTAGATATATAAAAATTTGTATTTACAACATTAATAATATACAAATACTATGCAAATTTAAAAAAGCTTGTTGTGAAAATTTGTTGGAATTTCACAAGAAAAACTTTTGGCAGTATTATAATAAAAGTCATCATTTTACTCCACGCAAGTCACCATTTTACAAGAAAAACTGAACCTTTGTGATAAAAGTTGGAATTTTACTCAATAACAGTCGCAATTTTACAAGAAAAAAGCTTAACATTTTGACAATTTTATGAAAAGAGTCGAAATTTTACTCGACAAAAAGTCACAATTTTATAAGAAAACTTTAAAATGTTGGAATCGGAATTTTACTTGGCAAAATGATGACAAAAGTCATCATTTACTAAATTCACTATTTTACAAGAGCAACACACAAATTGGCAATAGTGTGATAAAAGTCAGAATTTTATATGACAATTGTCGCCATTTTGCATTAAAAAGTAATAATTTTACATAGAAAAGTAATACTTTTACGAGAAATATTGCAATATTACAGAATATGAGAAATTGTTCCCAATTTTATAAGAAAAAAGTTGACACATTGTGAGAGAGACTGCTTTTAGTTATTTATTTTATTTTATTTAAATCTTCATTATTTACTTCAAGTTATTACAGTATGTCTCTATAAACATATGTTTTTTTTAATGTATTATTCATTTTGGCCAAAGGGGGTGCGTTTCAATTTGTTGCACACACTTGTTATTTCATATGTTGACCAGAGGGGAAGCACTTTTAAAAACGACACACAGTCAATTTGAAAAGTCCCTCCTTTTTGGGACCACCCTAATGTTGATAGATTTCACCACCAGGGGTGCAAATGAGACATTCTTTATTAGATGCAATGGTTTTCCGTATTGGGACCATGATTTATGTCCTAACTCATGGGTGTCAAACTCTGGCCTGCGGGCCCAATTTGGCCCGCCGTGTAATTTCACTTGGCCAGTGAGGTGATATCAAATTAACACTAGAGCTGGCCCGCCGATTATATACAGCGACGGTGCCGCGGTACAACGCTAATTCTCATACTTGCCAAACCTCCCGGGAGACTCCCAAATTCCAGTGCCCCTCCCGAGAATTGTAATGTCCCCTTTTTGTCCAGTCCAACGAGTGCTGGCTCAGTTACATAATATGTGCGGCTTTGGCACGCACACAGAAGTGAATGCAACGCATACTTGATCTTCAGCGATACAGGTTACACTGAGGGTGCCAGTATAAAAACCTTTAACATTGTTAGAAATATACGCCACACTGTGAATCCACACCAAACAAGAATGACAAACACATTTCGGGAGAACATCCGCACAGTAACACAACATAAACACAACAGAACAAATACCCAGAACCCTTTGGAGCACTAACTCTTCCGGGACGCTACAAGGTGTGTGTGTGTGTGTGTGGGAGAGGGGGGAAGCGGGGGTGTATATTGTAGCGTCCCGGAAGAGTTAGTGCTGCAAAGGGTTCTGGGTATTTGTTCTGTTGTGTTTATGTTGTGTTACTGTGCGGATGTTCACCCAAAATGGGTTTGTCATTCTTGTTTGGTGTGGATTCACAGTGAGGCGTATATTTCTAACAATGTTAAAGTTGCTTATACGGCCACTCTCAGTGTAAACTATATCGCTGTTGATTAAATATGCTTTGCACTTACGTGTGTGTGCGTACAGGAGCCGCTCATATCTTGTGACTGGGCGGGCACGTTGTTAGAAGTGATGAAAAGCGGACGTGACGTCAGCTTGTAGAGGACGTTAAAAGCAGTGCCTGTAAGGCACGCCCCCAAGACTGTGGAATACGAGATATAATGACTGATGAACACCTTCGTCCGATAATGAGGGATGCCTCAGCTCAAAGCCTGAGCCCCGACATTAATGAACACGCATCCAAGAAAAAATGGCAGGTATCTGGCTTGGGCACATCAGATTAGATCAGTGTGTTGCAAACTGAGCAGTTTAAAGTCCTGAAAGGTTGGTTTATTCATTATTTTATTTTCAAATGTATTAGCCTGTGGAAAAAGTTAATGTTGATATTTACCTCAGAAGGCTGCAAATAGAAAAGAGGCATTCAATTTGTATTTAAATTGTATTTGATATGCCATTGATATTTTTTTATTATTATTATTATTATTATTATTTGAAACTGGATCTTGCATGTCACTATAAAGTTATATAAGCCCAGTTTGTTCAATATTTAATGCAAAACTTGTTTGGGTCCCTATCAAAAGGTTAATTTGTTCAACCTTGGCCCGCGGCTTTGTTCGGTTTTAAATTTTGGCCCACTCTGTATTTGAGTTTGACACCACTGTCCTAACTTGTTCACCCGTCCTCATATGGAAGGTACTTTTCGTTGTTGATGTCTCAAGTAAGAAAGAAATACAAGAACACACACACACACACACACACACACACACACACACACACACACACCCTGCTGTGCATTATTGTGGCTGGCCTCTATCCAGAGAGTGACTGACAATGGAGGACTGACAGGTGCACAGCTGCCTTGTCTTTCACTTCCTGGTGCACGCCCCTCACCACTACACAATCACACACACACACACACACACACACACACACACACACACACACACACACACCCACACACACACTTACACAGGTTGACGATGTATGTCGCGCTTCACACTGCAGGGTTGGGCACCAAGCCGAAAACCACATGCGAAAACCGCAGTCGTAGTGGAATAAGTGTGGAATAAACCATCAGTAACATTCAATTTCTATGATTATTATTAATATTGTGGTGAATATTATTTTGCCTTATTAACATAACTGATTCTTACGATTGTTTTAATATTTTAATTATTAAAAATGTTGGTAATTTATGTTATAATTTTATTATTTTGTGTTATTATAATTTTCAATTAATTTATATTGTTGTATTACTAATATATGTTGCTGTTAAAATTGTGTTTTTTGTAATGTACTGTTACATTTATGTTTTTGCAATTGTGATAGCACAGTACAATATACTTTTCTCCCAATATATTTATTAAATATATATATATATATATATATATATATATATATATGTACATGTACACACACACACACACACACACATGAAATATATATGTATATATGTATGCATGTATATATATATATAATGTGTATATATAAAAAAATAATACATTACATATATATATACTTTATTTAAGTAGGTGTATATATAAGTGTGTGTGCATGTGTATATATGTATGTATGGAAGTGCGCATGTGTATGGATGTATGTATACATGTGTATGGATGTATAATATATACATATATATCTCTATATGTACATATATAAGTATATATGTATGTATATATATTTATATGTATTTGTATGTATATGTATATACATATATATATACTTATGTATATATACATACAGTATGTATATATATATATATATATATATATATATATATATATACAGTATATAAATATACTGTATATATATATATATATATATATATATATATATATATACATATACAGTATACGTCCCAAGAGGCGCTCCCTGTATGATCAGTGCCAGAGCTTGGTCCGCATTGCCGGCAGTAAGTCGGACACGTTTCCAGTGAGGGTTGGACTCCGCCAAGGCTGCCCTTTGTCACCGATTCTGTTCATAACTTTTATGGACAGAATTTCTAGGCGCAGTCAAGGCGTTGAGGGGATCTGGTTTGGTGGCTGCAGGATTAGGTCTCTGCTTTTTGCAGATGATGTGGTCCTGATGGCTTCATCTGGCCAGGATCTTCAGCTCTCGCTGGATCGGTTCGCAGCCGAGTGTGAAGCGACTGGGATGAGAATCAGCACCTCCAAGTCCGAGTCCATGGTTCTCGCCCGGAAAAGGGTGGAATGCCATCTTCGGGTTGGGGAGGAGACCCTGCCCCAAGTGGAGGAGTTCAAGTACCTCGGAGTCTTGTTCACGAGTGAGGGAAGAGTGGATCGTGAGATCGACAGGCGGATAGGTGCGGCATCTTCAGTAATGCGGACGCTGTATCGATCCGTTGTGGTGAAGAAGGAGCTGAGCCGGAAGGCAAAGCTCTCAATTTACCGGTCGATCTACGTTCCCATCCTCACCTATGGTCATGAGCTTTGGGTTATGACCGAAAGGACAAGATCACGGGTACAAGCGGCCGAAATGAGTTTCCTCCGCCGGGTGGCGGGGCTCTCCCTTAGAGATAGGGTGAGAAGCTCTGCCATCCGGGGGGAGCTCAAAGTAAAGCCGCTGCTCCTCCACATTGAGAGGAGCCAGATGAGGTGGTTCGGGCATCTGGTCAGGATGCCACCCGATCGCCTCCCTCGGGAGGTGCTTAGGGCACGTCCGACCGGTAGGAGGCCACGGGGAAGACCCAGGACACGTTGGGAAGACTATGTCTCCCGGCTGGCCTGGGAACGCCTCGGGATCCCCCGGGAGGAGCTGGACGAAGTGGCTGGGGAGAGGGAAGTCTGGGCTTCCCTGCTTGGGCTGCTGCCCCCGCGGAAGAAGATGGATGGATGGATGGCATATACAGTATAAATATAAATATATATATATATATATATATATATATACACACAGTATATATATATACATATATATATATTTATATATATATATATACTGAATGTGTGTGTGCATGAGTATATACAGTATGTATGTATAAATGTATGTGTATATGTACATATATAAGTATATATACATATATGTATATGTACATATATATATATATATATATATATATATATATATACATGCATATATGTATATATATACATGCATATATGTATATATGTACATGTATGCACATATATTGTTATATATGTATAATATATATATATATATTTATTCATTTTTGGATTTCTACTTTGTATACATCTACACCACAAAATAAATAAAAACATTTTTTTCCAGAAAATACTCAATTTCATTTTCACTTCAGTAACTTAAATAAGTATTTTACAAGTATATTAAGTATATTTTAATCATACTTCGTTCAATTAATTAGCATTCATTTATGTAATAAAACACACCAAAATAATTGTTTTATTCTTTTATTATTTAAGTGCTCCTGTTGATGATTCTTAATGATGATTTTGTGCAAATATTAAAAAATAGAACAAACATTATAAAGTGCAAAGGAATCAGACAGTTTGACTCATTCATTTTTTTTAACATTAAGAAACAACATACAAGTTTATAACACTTTGTGCAGATGTTTAGATGAAACAAGGTAATTCCTCCTTTTAAAGCAATGTGTTTTGGACAGTTCATATTCATATTCATATTCACCCAGTTCACTGTTGTGCAGAGGGCACGTTTATTTACATAGTCTGCCCTCTAGCGGCCACATATTGTTATGAACACCAATCATTTTATTAGAGTGGAAAAAAAAAAAATTAGCAATATCTGACAGTACGACGGAGCAAAACAAAACAAAAATCAACATTAACTATTTTTTAATGTGAAGCAAACACACATCTGACATATATAAGATAAATAAAGAACTCTCATGTACAAACATTGCAGCTTCTCGTGGAGGTGATGTTTAACGCTTCAGAGCCTTTTGTTGACCCCTGCACGGACAAAAAGCAAAGTTAACAAACTAGTGCTGTACTACACATGATAAGTAAATAAAGTATACCTCCAGTATGAGTGGGAATCAACACCTTGTTGGTGTGACTAAAAAGGTTCAGGAGTGTAAATCCCATCAATTCCTAAAAATCAAAAAGAACATTAATTCATTGGTATTGAAAACTAAAGGTGACAAACATTAAAAGAGAATAATAACGGCCAACTAAGTTTTTCCCTTACAAATTGGAACTTGCAGGCCCCAGATACAGTAAATTGATGTGGAAATATGCCCCCTAGTGGCAACATTACAACAGTACTACGAGAATAGAGTGGAGTGGGTTATATTCTACAAATAAAGCGTCATATGTATATAGTCTTACGAGGATGACATTTTTAGAACATTTTTTTCAAAAAATTGTGTGTATGTATATATATATATATATATATATATATATATATATATATATATATATATATATATATATATATATATATACACACACAATTTTTAATTTTTTTTTACAAAAATGTTCTAAAAATGTCATCCTCGTAAGACTATATACATATGACACTTTATTTGTGTATATATATATATATATATATATATATATATATATATATATATATATATACACACACACACACATATATATATATATATATATATATATATATATATATATATATATATATATATATATATATATATATATATATATATATACACACACACACACACACACATATATATATATATATATATATATATATATATATATATATATATATATATATATATATATATATATATATATATATATATATATATATATATATATTAACCGAGGGAGAATTCAAAACCAGATGGAACAATCACAAGGCTTCTTTCAGGAACAAAAACCTGCGAAATACCACAGAACTCAGCAAACACATTTGGGACCTCAAAGACAATAATGTTGAATATTCAATAACATGGCAAATTCTTGCATCCAGCACACCTTACAATAGTGGTAATAAAAGATGCAACCTATGCTTGAAAGAGAAACTGTTTATTATTTACCGTCCAGACCTGTCATCCCTCAACAAGCGCAGCGAAATTGTAACAACATGCCGCCATAGACGGAAACACCTCCTAGGTAACACATGAGCCAATCACCACGCCCCTAGGCCAGCCTTTACCCACCCACTCTGTGCCTTATATAAACCATGGTATGTGAATGCTCCCATTAAAATCTCCTGATGATTGAGGGTACCCCCCCTCATGAAACAGGCCTGTAGAGATGAAATAGTCTTGTGATTTTTTTTCCCACACATACATATATATATATATATATATATATATATATATATATATATATATATATATATATATATATATATATATATACAAACACATATATATATATATATATATATATATATATATATATATACACACACACACATATATATATATATATATATATATATATATATATATATATATATATATATATATATATATATATATATATGTATATATAAAATGTTCTAAAAATGTCATCCTCGTAAGACTATATACATATGATGCTTTATTTGTATATATATATATATATATATATATATATATATATATATATATATATATATATATATATATATATATATATATATAGACACACATATATATATATATATATATATATATATATATATATATATATATATATATACAAACACACATATATATGTGCCCATATATGGTTCACCGTGCGTGACTGCTCGCTGTTTCGAAAAAGCATCGTTCTATTTGTGTGCTTTTAATTGTTCTGCAGCTTTCTTTATTACTTTCTCAACATATTTAGTAGTACTATTTAACTTGCAAATCACCCGATCTCTGTCTCTCCACCCCTCCCGCAGCTAGCTAGCAGCTAGCTGCTAAGCTAACGAAGCTAGCGCGGAGAAAAGCGTCGCCGGTCGCCGGTCAGAAGGAATCTACTCCTGCACACCGTGACCAGGACTTCTCGGAAGACAGCAGGAACTTCACTCGTGACAGAAAACACCGTGAGTATGGCTTCCTGCGCGTCTTGCACCTTACTCACGGAGAGGCTGGCTCTGCTAGAGGGCCGTGTCCGCCAGTTAGAGCAGAGTAATCTCGTAACTTTAGATGTTGCGGACACATCTGCTAGCGTTAGCTGTAGCGAGCTAACTAGCCCAGCCTGTAGTAGTCCTAAGCGGCCTAAAAGCTACGGTGTACCGGTTGAGACGCATAATAGATTTAGCTCTTTAGCTAGTCCTACACCCCAGTCTACCGGGCACCACACCTTAGTCATAGGGGACTCCATCACCCGAAACATAAAGCTTAGCAAACCAGCCACAATTAAGTGCATCCCCGGTGCCAGAGCACCTGACATTGAGGCTAATCTTAGGGAGCTAACTCGCAACAGGCCTAGTAAACACGTACGACAGGCTAATCGCACCACTAGTTATGCGAATATAGTGGTACACGTTGGCTCCAATGACACTAGAATGAGACAGTCAGAGATTACAAAGAGAAACATAGCCAGGACTTGTGATCTCGCTAGAAAGATGTCCAGGCATCGAGTAATTGTCTCTGGCCCCCTGCCTGCGAGAGGCAATGATGAGAGATATAGCAGATTAGTCTCGCTTAACAAGTGGCTGGCTAGCTTCTGTAGACAACAGGGACTAACGTTTATTGATAATTGGCCCTCTTTCTGGGGCAAACCAGGCTTGCTGATGAGAGACGGCCTTCACCCTAACCAGGAAGGCGCCATCATCCTGCCTAAAAACATAGACTACTGTTTAAGTCACTTTTGACTAACTACACTAGAGCAAGCCCGGTCACAGGCAATTACAGAGCCTGCTAGTCCGGGTGAGGAGTCAGTTAAGATAGAACTAGCCAGCACCAGGCTGGATAATTCCTGTACGCATAGCAATTTTCTTAGAATAACACACAACTCACATAATGTGTTTTCTGTTGTGAATGTGTCCGGGGTAGATATGCATTCTACTGAGGTGGCAAATCATGATGCGTTCAGTCGATCGCAGCATCAAGCAAACAATCTGAAAATTCCCGTCGTATCAATTCCTAGATATGGTCGAAACTATTTAAAGTGCACTACGTATAATAAACGCAACATTATTAATATTGCTACTACGGATAATTTAAACAAAAACTCGTCAAAACAGCCCAATACTTATAATATGGGCTTTTTAAACATAAGATCATTGTCTCCCAAAACGTTATTAGTTAATGAGGTCATTAGAGACAACAATCTTAAC